>NC_133751.1:20331803-20579303 GCF_036562045.2 Rhinolophus sinicus
TTTATATGTATAAATATAAAAATTTATATATATATATACATATATATATGTATGTATGTATACATAAAGAAAAACACACTAAGATACTTCACTCAAAAAGGCAAAATGTTTGAACAGGCACTTCAAAATAGAATATCAGCTGTAGGTGGTGAATACACAATGTGATATATAGATAATGTATTACAAAATTGTACACCTGAAATCTATGTAACTTTACTAACAATGGTCACCGCAATAAACTTTAATTAAAAAAATATAGACTATCACAGTGGCCAATGAATCATGAAAATATATCTAATGCAGTCATTATGGAAATAGAAATTAGAACTGCAAGGACATACTATCATTACATATCCACAAAAATGACTAAAAATACGAAGACAGATGCCACTAAATCTTGGCAAGGATATGGAATAATTGGCACCCTAATTTGAATTTGTACATTATTTTTGGAAATCATTTGGCAGTATCCACTGAAGCTGTGTATATGCATACCATATGATCTTGTGTTTCCTCTCCTAGGTATTAACTTGACAGAAATGTATATACATGCTCACTGAAAAAACACATTAATTGAGTCATTATTCAAAATAGGTCCAAACTGGAGCTTACCCATCAATGTCCTTCAATAGTAGAAAGAATAAATCAAGCGTGGCATATTCACACTATGCAATTCTATGTAGCAGTGAGAAAACACTAATGGCAACTAAAGGCAATAATCTCTATGAATGTAATAAACATATCGTTGAGTAAAAGAAACTAGATACAAAAGAGTTTATACTGCATGATTCCATTTATTTAAATTCCAAAAATAATGGCACTGCAGATGCTCTTTGGTTTATGATGGGATTATATCCCAATAAACCCATCGTAAATTTGAACTAGCCTAGGTGGAAAATGCAATGCACTTGACCTACCGAAAATCAATCATAGCTTAGCCGAGCCCACTTTAAATGTGCTCAGAACACAATACAATGCAAAAAGTGCTGGCAACACAGTACATTGCAGAGGGTCCGTTGTTTACCCTTGTGACATGTGCCTGACTGGGACCTGTGGCTCCCTGCCACTGACCAGCATCGTGAGACAGTGTCGTATTGCATATCGCTAGACTGGGAGAACATTAAGATTCAAAGTATGGTTTCTTCTTAACGCCTATCACTTTCACACCATGATAAAGTTGAAAAATTGTAAGTTGAACCATTGTACGGAGGGGACCATCTTTGTTAATTTATGGCATTAGAAGTTAGGATAGTAGTTATCTTTGGGTAGGGTAAGAATTAGAAGGGTGCCCAAGGGGTGCTTTGGGGATACTGGTTCAGACAGCTTTGTGAGGTGTCACAAAGCTGTTTCTCAGAATTCCCTGCTCTCTGTGTTTGTAGTTAGGGTGGACCACAAGAAGTGAAGCAGCAGTAATATTGGTTATTTACTCTCAGAAATGTAGAAAAGCTCTTGTGCACCTCCACATATTGCTTATCTATTGGCTCCCCTGATTGCTCTGGGGTATCAGCTAGGCTTGGAACTGTTCCACCTTCCCCTCTATTCCTTTTCAGCTTCCCCTACTCCTGAGCTAGCTTCTAAGAGGAAGTGTGTCAGTGTCCCTGGCAAGATACCCACAGCACAAAAATTAAAGAGACAGAATCAACATCGATGCTTGTCATCAGAGCTGTCATTGTATTACCCGTGATGTCCTGAATGTCATCAAAATATTTTCCTTTCAATATTTTCTTTATCTTCAGGTAAAGAAAGAAGTCAATGAAAGCCAGATCAGGTGAGAAGGGAGGGTATTCCAATATAGTTATTTGTTTACTGGCTTAAAACTCCTTCATAGATAGTGCTGTGTGAGCTGGTGCATTGTCGTGATGCAAGAGCCATGAATTTTTGGTGAAAAGTTCAGGTCATCTAACTTTTTAACTCAGCCTTTTCATATATTAGACTTGGATAACTGTTTGTCCAGTTGTTACAAATTCACAATGAATAATCCCTCTGACATCAAATAAGTTTAGCAACATTGTTGCAATACATTCACAATCTTAATTGTCATACCTCATAGATACACAGTCTTTATAGTTACATGCATATTCCTTGGGTGAAATTACTAAAATCATTATAAGTTGCATATATCTGCTGCAACTTAATATTTATTTTCAAAATTAATGTTAACAATATACAAAATGGAGTTGGCTTACAGTGATTCAATACACAATTGAAACAACTTCTTAGATATCCAGGTTCTCAAGATGACCCTTAGATTAGCAATAGAGAATGTAAATACAACCTTGAGGTCATTATTATTCCAGCAGTCTTTGTCCAAGAGGCTCCATCAGCAGGAGTGACTATAGAAAAGATGCTGGAGAAGAGGAAGGATAGGGCTAGGAGAAGAAACTGACCACCCTGGGGTGCTTATGATGTGAGCTGTAAATCTCTTGAATGTCCTGACCAACTGACTGAGAGGTTTCCACCGGAAGTAATAATCAACATCCAATCTCTGTGTTTATTTTTTCAGAAGGTTCCGAGGGGTAGTAAAGGCTTGAAATTATATCAATATGTTGGAGGATGAGTAAAATAGAATAGAAGCAAGGGGAAAAGAGGGCAGAAGGAAAGAGACTCATGAGAACATTAGAGAGCATTTTGATAATTCAGTGAATGACCAACCAGGGGATAGGATGTAAGGTTTGCAGGCATGACCTACCTGTTGGAGAAAGATTCCAACAGGAAGCTCATATTTTTTTGGAGTCCTTACTATGTGCCAGTTAGCTTATGTGGGTTAATTCTTTAATGCTTCTAACTTTCCACATAAGGGATGTTCTTCCTGCTCTCAGCCCCAATACACGTGTCCTTTATAACTGTGGAAACAGAGGCTCAGGTATATTGAATAACCAGGCCAAATGACTGTGGCTCAAGGGATGGAACAAGTCTTCAAATGCACTTTTTAAGGTGATAATCATATTGTTTCCACTGCAGCACACAGCTTTTTTTGTCTCCAGGTAACTTTCAAAGCTAATACCCAGAGGGAGCATGAGAAAGAAAATCTGGGCAGTCTACTCATATGCCCTGGATCAGATGCTTCATAGTTAGAAAAAAATATGTCATGTTCTGGTTCAAAAGCAGAAAACTTCAGTACCTGAGGTTTCTGCTGTACTTTTTGATCTGGTCATGATATTGCTTCAAAGAACATTTCATACTGCACTGGAGCAGGGGAGAGCCTCAGAGATTAGCAGCCAGTGGTAGTGATTTTCTTCTATAATGTATAATAGAAACTATATAGTGTCCGTAGTAAAAATTTACCATTGATATTAAATCTTGCTTTATAGTTTAAAAACTGATCCAGGTTGGGGCAAAGAAATAGTCACTTAATTTCTAGTGCTTCAATCTATCTTCTTTTAGGTACATTGATTGTCTTTTTCATTTCTTCAGAGCTAACTTTTCAGTGCAAAAAATTTTTTTAAACTATTTTTCTTAGTAAAATATTGTTTTAATGTACTTTATTGTGTAACCATTTTCCTCTATTATTTTAAAAGTGTCAGATTTAAAAGTTTGAATTCTTGGAAAATAATGAACAGAGTCCTAGTTAAGAACTCGAGCTCAGGAGTGAGGGTGAATTGAAATCCAAGCTCCACCAATCATTAACTGTGTGATTTTGAATGTGAACTTATATATGAGTGTTGAAATGAATGAGTTTTGTTTTGTTTTTTCACAGTGCTATATGGAAATTAAATGAGCAAACACATATGATTAACCTATGGTTTTGATAAATGTCAACTATTAACAATTATTTTGTTTGGAGATTTTTTTTTTTTTTTTTTTTTTTCAGTCTCCTTTACATTATGATGTTTTGACATGTTAGAGGTCTACCTGGCCTGGGAGAGACTAACTGCTCCTCCCAGCACTAGCTAATTCATATGATAATAAACATCTTCCTTGAAAACAAGCCTTTTTATATATATATATACAAACCAATCAATCCTGAATCCATGCTCCCAACCACTTCTTTTCTCTAACTCACACCAAGCCAATATCTCCCTATCCCAAATCAACTCAGGGCAATGCATCAGACAGCTAGAGAGCATGACCATGTATAGCTGAAAAAGCCCACCAACTTTATTCAGATGAGGAGTACTACATTTCCCTGCCCTGCCTTGCTTTTCTTCTGGAAAACACAATAAAGACTCTGGGCCATTTTTTTCCCTCCCTCCTTCTATCTCCTGACAAAAACTGGTGCTCCCTGTGTGACCTGGCCTGGTGTGGAGTGCCCCTTTCTATTGGCAAATGTAATACATTCTTCTTCCAATGGTATTGACATCTCTCTGTGGTCACTCAGCCACCTCCATAAACTGAAATGCTGCAGATACAAGAGACACTTAACCAACATTTGTGCCCCCTTTCCCTTTTTTATGGAGCTCAACTTTGTTCAAGCAGCAATAAGGATGTCATGAGAGCATGGGTTATAAATTGGTTTAAGCTCCTTATGGTAAATTCATTCTCCTTAATCGGTCTAAAGGTTGATGTGTGATCTAGTACTAGCAAGGGAATGTAAGAGAAAAGGTAATAGGAGGAATTATGGGGAAATGATATTCTCCCCGGTAAAAGAGATACTTGAAGGAAGAGAGGCTATTTAATTTCCTTTGCCTTTTTTCTTGCTTTGGTGACTGTTCAATGAGGAACCAATACCTGATATCACAGCAGCTCTCTTACAATCATGAGAAGCAATTTTCTAACAATGGCAGAAAAGGAGGATTGAAAGGCCTGAGTCTTTGATGACATTGTAGAGCCACCTAAACAACAGTTGGTGAAATGAGATCTTTAAAAAAAGTGGTGAAAACATGATATTGAACTAAAATCAATATCCTGCAGAGCAATTATTCAAAATGTGAGAACTAAAGAAACACATTTTTCAATATAAACAATTAGAAAACCGATGTATGCTATGATCTTAATATCTGTGCCTGTCCCCCCACCCCCCCATTTGTATGTTGAAATCTTACTCCAAAGATGATGGTACTAGGAGGTGAGGACTTTAGGAGGTTCTTAGGGCATGAGGGTGCAGCCCTCATGAATGGAATTAGTGTTTTTATAGAAGAGACCCCACAGAGATCCCTGGTCCCTTTCACCAGGGGAAGACACACTGTGAAGGTGACAACTATGACCAGGTAGAGAGACTTCACTCAAACGGGACCATACTGATACTTTGATCTTGGACGTGCAAGCCTCCAGATTGTGAGAAGTAAATGTCTTGTTTATAAAGTTCATCGTCTGTAGTATTTTGTTATAGCAGCCTAAATGGACTAAGACAATATACTATTTGTGCTTTCTGAAAAAAGAAGACTTTGGAGAGAGAAAACAATAAATTATATCCAATGGAAAACAAATATAAGAAGAAGACTACTAAAGACGATGTAATACAGCAGTATAATAAAAGGAAGTCCTTGGCAGGAATGGCTTCTACATCAGAACAAAAATTCCCAAGTTTGGAGAAAAACATTGTCAAGAATAGAATAGGTGTGTTGTTTTCAATGAATAGAATTGATCTTGCTGTCGTCCCTCCTCATGTCTTTTCTTTTCCTCCAATAATAATATGTTTTACCTTTGTATATGGTGGTGAAGCAAAAAATTATATTAGATTCCTTGCAACCAGCTGTGGCCATATAATTCATTTCTGGCCAAAAATGGCAGAAGAAGTGATAAAAACAGTAGTAAAAAATTTTGCTGTGCTTATTATTTTACTATGTCAGGTACTAGATGGTAACTCATTTCATTCCCAGGGCATTCATATGAGGCAAGCACTGTTATTTAAATTTTGTAAATGAGAGGAGCTTTAGCACCTTGCACAAGTTAACAGTGGGTTAATGAAGCTACATTTTACGTGCAACTTCATGGTGCTTGCTACATGCTCTTAAAAGTCAAACCTTCTGCCCTCCTCTTCCTCGCTCTTCCCCTCCCACTGAAGGGAACATAGACATTATACTAGTAGCTGGTACAGATCTCTAAGACTACAAATCTAATGCTGAAGATAGAAGAGGCTCAAGACAAAAAGAACCCGAGTCTCTAAAACATGCAGATGTCTTATTAGCCTAGTCTCTTAACTATGTTAAAGACAAATAAGTTGTTGTTTTTTTGTTTTTCTGTTTTTTGTTGTTGTTGTTTTTAATTACTGTGATTTTAGTCATTGTTTCACTAACTAAACTTGCACATAACTAGAATGAAAGTGTTAAGAAACTTGATAGTAATATAATAATGGCATGGGATTCTTCTGTCAACAAAAAAGAAAAACAATTATAAATTTCAGGAAAAAGTGTTCAAGAGTCATGGTGTAGACAAAACAAAGTAAACTATAGACTGATTTTTAACAACATATGGAATGCAAGGATGGGGGAGGGAGAGTCTGTCCTTCGGAAACTATTACTATTTGCGTCAAAGAGTACATTCGAAGAGCACATGGGTTATAACAGGTTTACAGCACAAGGGATTACATGTGTTTACTTCTCTGCAGGTTCAATCGCACTGGTTATTTCAGTAATGCAGAAGACGTTCATAATGATTTTATGCTCTCCTTATTTTTAATGTCTAGACTTAACCTGTAAACAGCATAGGGCCAATGTTTTACATTTTTCATATAAAAGTTATATACCTCGCCAATGTAAAAGCAAAACAATAATAATAATAAAAATAATAAATACCGAGAAGTAAAGGAGCATACTAGATATTGAGAGAAGTTTAAGAGTGCAGCTTTCTTCATCTTACTTAAAAAGAAGCCAAGATATACTGCTCTTAGTTGATTTAACAGGAGAAAGAGGCATAAATATTTTATATAAAAGATTAAAGTAATTAATAGGAGAAATTAAGAAAACCCTACAGTGACATTTAAGAGGAGAAATAGGGTGTATTTGTAATTATCTTTTTCATGGTAGGGAGTTAATTGAAACTGTCTAAGTTAACAAATAAAGAAATGAAGTATATATATATATATATATATATATATATATATATATATATATATATATATAATAATGTGAGGCAGAGAACAGACAGATAAACCAATAAACTGAGAAAGCTAAAATTTGTTGCCTTTGCGTAGTGTCACAGGGGATGATGGTGACACAAGAGTTTTGTAATATCTAGTTTTTACTATGTGCATGTATTTATAATAGTTTATGTGGCTGGTAACTCATGTTTTCAGTTGTTCTAGTTAGTATGAGGTCTCTGCCAATATAAAGTGCTCTATATTTACCTGGGATCTATTTCCCTGATTTTGAAAAATTATAACACATTCTCAATATTTCAGTTAACAAGAACCAAACCAATTAAGCCTCTCTTCACAAAGTGATCTTTACATATCAGCAACAGAATTTCTCAAACTTAAATGTTGAAATATATAGCTCAAATGTGCAAAATAAGCAGCAATGTCCTTGGCATGTTTTCAGTTTTGTGAGTGATATTAATTAAATATTCACTGATATCTGCACAATCAACAATGGTAATGACGAGATATGCCCCTTGTAGCTCAGTCATAGCATTTGTAAAATGGTTAAACTTGGACAACTGTACAAGATCTAAGGGGAACAGTGTCAATTCTTTGTATTCTATGGGAAATTTTTCAGATAGGCCTAAACTACTGTCATGATAAATTATTAGAAGTTTTACTGAAATATAATGTACCTATGGAGGAACACATGTGTACTAAATTTATAGCTTGACTGTAGGAGCCTGACTCAGAGAAACTATGCTATCCGGCAGCACATGACCTAATTCCTGGAACCGTCAGTTTGCCCTTAGAAGGTCACGTCTCTGATAAGTAAAGCCCCTTCCTCATTCCGCTCTCTCCTTCCTCATTCACTCCCCGCCCAGTTTACCCTAATCCATATAATCTTGTAGCTGCAATAAAAAATTTGAGGCTTGATCAGAACTTTGTCTTGCCTCCATTTCTTCGCGCCTCCTATTTTCTCTTTTCAGGGTGTCTCCCTTCGGTCCCTGTTGAATGCCCCGCTGGTCGGGGCATTTCTGGCGCCCAACGTGGGGCCCGAGGATCCCAGACCCCTTGGAAAACTGTCTGCCTTAAGTCCGGCCGGACGCATCGCTGAGTCTCCGCGCGATTTTACCGCGCGAGCCTGACTCGTTTCCTGATCTCCGCGGATACAAGCCGATCCGTGAGCCTGATCTGATAGAGGTAAGCAGACAGACGAAAATAGATGTTTTGGGATGATTTTAGATTTAATATTACCCCTCGGTCGAATGAATGTGTGAATGAGTGATAGTTCCACGACTTCTCGTCACGGAGCTTGCTTGGGCCCTAATCTGAGGTTCCGGTTCTGTCATACGGCATAACGGCGACTGGACTCCGGTCCACCAGTTCGGGGGTTTATACCGAAGCGCCTTAGCTAAGACAGATTTAGTCCCGCGAGGGTCACGGCCAGATGGGCATCTGATTGTTTCGCTTGTTGATTGAAGGGCCGAGAAGGGGACCATGGGTCAGACATTAAGTTCTCATGAACTGTTCATTTCTGGGTTAAAGAGTTCCCTCAAGGTGCGTGGAATTAAGGCTAGAAAAAAGGATCTCCGTGAATTTTTCGAGTTTCTGACAGATATTTGTCCCTGGTTCCCCCAAGAAGGAACGATTGATATTAGAATTTGGAAGCGCGTCGGCGATGCGTTCCAAGATTTTTATAAAGCCTTTGGGCCTGAAAAGGTCCCCGTTTCTACTTTTACTTACTGGAATCTCATAAATGACGTCCTCAGGGTTCACTCCCATGACCCGGATGTTAGAGAAGTTATAAAAAAGGGGGAAAACCTCTTAAAGGAATCGTCGCGTCCCCCGTCTGAAAATGACTCCGTGTCTATAGATATCCCTATTACTGACCCTAAGCCCAAGCCCTGTCTCGAGGAAGGCCCTACCCAAAATTCGGCTGAACCCCCTAGTCATCCCTCATTAAGACTTTATCCCTGCCTTAAAAACCTTCCCCAAGATTCAGACACAACCCTCCCTCCCGAGGACCAGGCTACCCTTGAGGATGCGGCCGCTCATTACCATCAGAAGGACCCCTCTGTATCGTCTCCTCCACCCTTCCGGCCACCTCCTTATATCATCCCTCAACACCCTCCATTCCTCGCTCCCATCGTCCACGGTCCCACTTCTACTATTCCTCACTCCAATCCCCCTACTCAAACAGCCGCTTCCCTAACACAACAGATTGCCTCTCTTCGAGAGGCCCTCCAGGAAAAACGCCAACACATTAGTCTTCTCAAAGAACTCCGTGCCCTTGAGGCTGAACTCGCTGCACTCTCTGGGCTGCCCTTTCCCCCCCGTCTACCCCTAAAACGAGCTCCCAAACAAAAACCTGTCCTCGCTTTTCCGGTCACTCGCAGACAGGCTGCAGAGGTAGGTCCCGATACTCAGACCCCTGAGGACCCCCAAGAGGAGGATACCGCGGAGGAGTCCGATAATGAAGCTGAGGAACAAGATAACCCCCCCTCAGAGGAAGAAACGGAACCCCCAAGAGACAGACAGCGCTACCGCCCTTTAAACATTAAATATTTAAAAGACTTAAAGGCTGCGGTCCACACTTATGGCCCTGTGGCTCCCTTCACGGTAGCCTTGCTGGAAAGCCTCACCGACCGTTGGCTAACGCCAAATGATTGGTTCACTTTAGCTCACGCCGCCCTGTCTGGCGGTGATTTTGTTTTATGGCGCACAGAGTATGCGGAAAACGCACGAAAAATGGCTGAACGAAATACTCAGAGCCAGTCCTCCCGCTCCTGGACTAGAGATCGCCTTCTCGGCCGACCGCCCTATAACACCAATGAGACTCAGGCCGCCTTCCCCCCAGGCTTATTAGCTCAAGTCCAAAATGCCGGCCTCAAGGCCTGGCGTAAACTCCCACCCAAAGGGCCCGCCAGCACCTCCTTGGCCAAAATCCATCAAGGGCCTGACGAATCCTATTGCGATTTCATCAGCCGCCTAACTGAGGCTGCCGAGCTTAATTGGAAAAGAAGAGTCAGATAGCGCCTTTATTAAACATCTTGCATTTGAAAATGCCAATGCCACATGCCAAAACGCCATCCGCCCCCATCGCAATGGCTCCCTCTCAGACTATATTAAACTTTGTTCTGGTGTCGGGGCGTCTCACGCCATCGGTCTAGCCATTGGAGCCGCACTAAAAAGCTTCACACAGGACAATCAAAAATCCTGTTACAATTGTAAACAGCCTGGTCATTTTGTCCGGGAATGCCCTATAGACAAACAGCCCCGTCAGCCACCTTCCACTATCTGTCCTCGCTGTAAACGCGGCAAACATTGGGCTAGAGACTGCCACTCCAAGGTAGATGCTATGGGTAACCCAATTCCCCCCAGGTCGGGAAACCCCCAACGGGGCCAGCCCCTGGCCCCAAGCCCCCAGAACAAACCAGGGGCAATACGGTTTGTTCCTCAGTCCCAGTCTCCATTACCTCCCTTTGCAGAGCCACCCCAGGCAGTGCAGGATTGGACCTCTTGTCCCCCACCCCAACATTATTAACCCCTGATCAAGGCATACAACTCCTCCCTACCAATGCCCATGGGCCTCTACCACCCAATACCTTCGGGCTAGTCCTTGGGCGCGGTAGTTCAGCTCTAGAGGGGATTAATATTATCCCGGGAGTAATTGACCAAGATTACACGAGGATCATTCAGGATTGGCCACGGGCGCTGCCGGGGTAGGAGTGTCCGTAAATACTTATCAACGGCTCTCTCTCCAACTTATTGATGATGTTACCACACTATCAGATACTATTAATGACCTTCAAGACCAGGTCGATTCCTTAACAGAAGTAGTACTCCAAAACAGACGAGGGCTTGATCTTCTAACAGCGGAACAAGGGGGGATCTGTTTAGCTTTACAGGAACGATGCTGCTTCTATGCCAACAAATCCGGCATAGTGCGAGACAAGGTCAAGAGACTCCAAGAAGATCTTCTTCAACGCAAAAAACAACTTCTTGACAACCCCTTTCTAACCAGTTTTAATGGTCTCTTGCCTGTCCTCCTCCCCATCCTTGGCCCCATTCTAGGATTACTCCTACTTGTCTCCCTCGGACCTTGGGCATTTAATAAACTGACAGGATTCATCAAACAACAAATAGACAACATTTTGGCCAAACCTATCCATATTCATTATCAACGTCTGGCCACAAATGACCATTCGGAAGGTAATCATACGGGCTCCAGCTATATAAACTTGTAGCAGACATGGTGGCTGAAAACGTGTCGGCCCGATCTAAAGGGCTTGAGCACCAGACGGCTGCAGCGACTGGGTACTGCAAGGGAGGGTCCCGATTGACCCAATTTCAGCTCTCCCTGAACTCATGTCCAGACTGCATAGGGGTTGGTGCCTAAGTCAAAACAATTGCCTCACCCCTGGTCCAAAAAAGACACCAGAGGCTACGCCTTGCGCGTTATTCGGGCCGTCTGAGACCCCTGAGTTCCCGTCTTGGTTAAGGCTCACTCTCTTAAAAAGATAAAGAGAGAGGAGATGTAGGAGCCTGACTCAGAGAAACTATGCTATCCGGCAGCACATGACCTAATTCCTGGAACCGTCAGTTTGCCCTTAGAAGGTCACGTCTCTGATAAGTAAAGCCCCTTCCTCATTCCGCTCTCTCCTTCCTCATTCACTCCCCGCCCAGTTTACCCTAATCCATATAATCTTGTAGCTGCAATAAAAAATTTGAGGCTTGATCAGAACTTTGTCTTGCCTCCATTTCTTCGCGCCTCCTATTTTCTCTTTTCAGGGTGTCTCCCTTCGGTCCCTGTTGAATGCCCCGCTGGTCGGGTCACTTGACAAATTTCAGTCAAATATTTTAAGGGGAAAGAGATAAGATATAGTTGTTTTTGAATTTCCAAATAACAAGAGTTCTCTACAGAGAGAAGGTAATTAGAATAAAGTTGAGATTCTTAAAATCACAAAAAATTTCAACATGCTGTAAAAGTTTTAAAAAGTGTGTTATATACAAATACCATGGAAAACTGATGTGAAAAATTATTGTATACAGTGAAAACTGAGCTTTTTAAAAAAACTAGATAGGATTATAGAGTTTTATGTTCAAAAGCAAGTGTTAACTTTTCTGGTTGGACTTGAGGATGTGATTGAATTCTAATTTCTTCTATTTGTGAACCTTTTGATATAATGACATTGAAAGGAGCAAAAAAAATGAGATTGATTTAGGAAGTTTCAAAACTTTTCAAAGTTGATATGAGACTGAAAGTGCTTTGAGACCGAAAGTTAGAAAAGAGGAAAGATAAGTTGTAGATGATACCAGTGATGGGGAGAGGGCAGTCCTAAGTGTGGGCAAGGAAACGTGAATAAAAAAGACCAATACATACCCGCAGCCCTTAAAATTTTTAGTAGAATTGTCATTCATTTGCTCTGCTAACATAAGAAGTTTATTTTCACTAAACATGTATGATAAGCCAGGCATAAAACACATAACTTTTAAAATTGCTCTTTAGTGTATTTGAAAAGGCAAAAAACAAATCAACATTTGCATTTCAACTGACAAAAGCTGAAGAAAAATATTGAGATATGTAAAATCGTAAATAAGATTTTTATAAATGTTTTCCTTTTGTTGTTGAAAAATAAAAATATTAAAGAAAAATCTCCGTTATCTCAACAGGTAATAGTTTTTTCTCCTTTTTTCTGAGGTAAATGATAAGAATGTACCTCTGTATGCCTTACGCTCTGAAGCAGCTATAACTCTTGGTGCCAAAAGACCTTTCCCCCTTAGCAAACTTATCTTCAGCTCCATATTTACGGGATGACAACATGTATCAAAGCTTTTAACAACTTGGATTCCCCCTGGCTTAATGTTTTGTATTGCATTTGTAACTGGTAGTAATCAGTTCACATGTGCATAACAAATGATATCATTTATAAAAGAAATGTCTATATTTTATGCAGGTATTAGTTATTTTGTTAAAGTTGAAAGAATTCACTAAAAACAATAAAGAGGCTTTCATAATGACAATATTGGATATTTCTAAAAGAAGTGATAATAATAATTTATTAACTGAAGTATGTATTTCATATTACATAGACATAGGAAATGACCTGAGCCATCACCCAGGAAAGGGGAACACCTCCCCATTAATAGCAAAAATCTGTTTGCATTAAGACATGCACAGTAATTTATCACAGGGGTGGACAAAATACAACACACTGGATAAATCCAGCCTATTTCCTCTTTTAACAAACTTTTTTTGAAACATAGCCACATCTGTTTATTTATGTATTGCCCATGTCTGATTTCCTGCCAAAATAGCAGAGTTCGGTAGTTACAACAGAGATAGATGGCTAGCAAAGTCTAAAATATTCCATATGTGTCCTTTGTAGAAAAAGTTTGCCAAATTCTGTTCTATTAGGTATTGTTCCACTTACAAGAAAGTATAATTTAAGAGTTGTAGGATGTATACATATTTCTAAATCACTAAAACATATATTTCTGAGAAGTATATCTTTGCATTGATAATTATTATAGTGTGTGCCCAACCAGGTAAAGGCATTAAACTAAAAATAAAGAGGAAAATAAGGGATAAGCTTTCTCTTTTTTTTGTAAATGGTGCCATATGTAAATTAATCTTATTTGTCATATTATATTTAAAAACGCTTTGCTGTAAAATTTTCTTAGTTATAAAACTGCACAGTAAAATTGTTTTTTATGTCTTCATCATTAGAGGCTTCCTCACACTTTGGTTGTCTGAGAGAAAATACACAATTTTATGTAATGTTTGTTTCATTTTATATAGATGTTGTGTTCGATAAAAGAACTGGTTATAATAGTCTCCTATTACTTTTCTGTGATTCTTGAACAACAAACCCAATCTTTTAAAACTATAATTATATTCAAATATGATTTAAATAAAGCAATCTGAATGCAGTTTTCATTTCTTCCATTATGGACAAAGAAGTGTTCAGTGATAATATAATTCCCAGCAGTATTGTAGTCATTGTTTGGGTTTAACGCTCTACCTCATGATTTTATATACCACGGTGTTTTCAAATATCAGAAAACCCTTGAAAATTATCATAAATATTTTGTTTTAAGAATCTACTCAAAAAGTGCTTTTAAGAAAAATAAACCACAGAATGCTAAACTACATTAGAAAGCCAAATACTAAAATAAATTTGAAACTCTGTTATCTGCTCTCTAAACCTTAAAAGTTTAGAAATGACAAAGGTTAATCTCTTACGTTTTTTATGAAGTTGTGATATTGATGATTCGTGTATATCTAATTCCCAAGGTTAGTGTAAATTTGCACTTTTTTCCCCCACATATTTAGGCAGTTTTCAGAATTATTGAAAATATCCTTCTGCTGCCTATTCTAAAATATTATTATTAAAGTATACCTAAAGTATTTTGTTGTATAGATTTTTCACCTCTTCATTTATTTCTTCATTCACCCTTCATTTGTTCATTCCATACTATTTACTGACTATTTATTCTGCTCCAAGCATTATGCTTTTGCTGGATAAGTGAAGGCACAAAGAGATTACTTAACCCTAAAGATAGGAAAGCCATACATAATTAACAAATTTTCTGCGTAGGGCACTTTTTGATTATCGTAACCCATAAAAGTAGCTATATCATCCATATTAGTTTCATATTACACCTTTCACATCAATTTCCAATTTTCCTACACAATAAGACACCCCAGTTATGTCAGAACTTATTTTTGTCATCTCTATCTTAGCAGAAGTCTTACTACTTCTTCAAGCCCCTTCTCAAATTTTACTCAGTTCAGGAATCCTTAGTGATTCCTCTCATTTGATGTCACTCTCAATAATTCAGTATTTAGCATTTGGTTATTCTCTAATGAGATGGGCAATTAGACTGAGATTTTCTACTTTATTATTCATTTCCTAAACTGAGTCTTATAACTTGGATTTTTCTGAAATTTTATTCTATTGTGTAACTTGCCTGATGCTAAGGAAAATAATATAGGCTTCAGTGGATGTTTTATGAGGATTTGCTTAACCAGAAGTTGAAATAAAGCATAATGAAGTCTCTGTAATAATAATCATTCCACCGGTTTCCTAACTATAGAGAGATACTTCTGCAAAGCAGCTGACTGCTATTCGACAAGATGTACCAACCTCAAATAGCTTGAGAAAGCAGAACACTTTTAAGCCATGGTGTAAATATTTCTATGCCACACAGCACTCTAATCACAAGAATTCTCAAATTTATGGCTCCTTTGAGTCTTTGGTAAATAGAAAGAAATTAGTCAACAACTGATGGGTAAATAGAGGATGTAGTGAGAAATTGCATCTGAAAGAAAACTACTCTTCTACTCTGTTTTTGATGTTTGTACGAAATAGGGAACACTAAGTGACTTGAATGGATACAGAACTCAATATGCATATGCACACTGTTAAGAAAGTTATCAAATTATAGTTCAATGACAGATATTGAAATATGCCAGAGAGAGATATACTATATTCAGAAAACATATTGCAAAATGATGTTGCAAAAATTGACAGTGCAAAGTAAACTATTATATATATATATATATATATATATATATATATATATATATATATTATATATATATATATATATTAATGTTCCATGTTCTATCACAATTACATTCTGGTGTGTTTGTGGATGAGTGTGAGTGTGTGCGTGCACGTGTTTGTGTGTGTATGTGTATATGTGAAAGATAGTCTTTGTATAATTTATTTTCCAAATGATATGTGCTGTCTCCAACCCATATTTTAGGATGGATTTAACTTTTGTTATTTGTATGGCCAGTGAAATAGAAGTACCATGATTGCCTAAAAACATGAACTTTCATTCATTTCCCATTGTCTTTTCATCCACTTGGAAATTCAGTGCAAACTAGATGTCATTTTAAAAGTCATAATTGTAAAGCAAAATTGCCAACCAACTCAGTATGATGTTTGAGTGAATATGGGGGGAAAAAAAAACATAGTTAAGAAAGAAAGAAAAAGATTTCCTACACTTCCAATAATCTATATTTAATTTTACAATTTTAATGTAATATTTTATTGATGTGGTATAGCAACTGGTTTAAATTTTTAGCATATACTTACCAATTTTTTCAGTTAAAGATAATCAAATGCACAATTGAATATTTTTATTCATCACTACTGAGTTTGCATTACTATGGATAATGAAGTTAAAATAACATCAGTACTTAATACCATTAGTAAAAGGTGTCATTTTAACTCAAATTTAGTTAATTTTTGATTAGGTAACTTTTAAACATTTTCTAATTTCATCCTGGAATTTATTTAACAGTTCGTAAAAAATGTGTTCAATTTCTCAAGCCTGGGTGAAAGCAAACTGTTTGTGTTCCTTGGTCATGATTTGTAAATATTTGAAACTGAAAAAATATTGTCAAGGTTCATATAACTAGAAGGAAAATATAAAGTAAAAGAAACAACATAAAAAATAAAGGGTAAATATGTCAATATTAAGTATTTATTAAGCATACATTATTCTTAAAACTGGGCGTCAAAACTTGTTTTTCAAACAAGAAGAGGGATAATTTCTTGTTACAGAGTAATCATTCTTTTATTATTCTCTATTAAGTCATTGGTAAATTTGTTTCAAGTGCAAAGTATGTGAAGTATGTACAAGTATATGCATTACATGCACAAATAAAGTATATAAGGTATATGTTTCTGTATCTTAGTTCTTAACAAAACTTGGAGTGTCCCAATTTTCATATGTAAATACGATCACTCCATGGAAACTATTTTAATAATTTCAAATGTTTAAAATAATAGATAGTTGAAAGAATAGTAATAAATTCTGGGAATCCCCTTACTTATATCAATTAATTGTTAGTATTTTATTTCATTTTATCTATATCTGTGTAAATAACTTCCCTTTTTTCCTGAACCACTTAAAGGAAATTAAAGAAATCTGACTCTTCATCCCTAAGTACTTTAGCAAGTGTCTCCTAAGAAAAATGGCATTTTTATATACAACCACAATAATATTAACATATTTAACACTAATTTAATAAAATCATCAATTATGCAAACCTTATTTCTACATTGCGACAAGATGACTCATTTAATTTTTTTTAAAGATGCAGATAAGATTCTTATATTACAATACATAGTTTTGCTATGTTTCTAAATCTAGAACAGTTCCAAATTTCTGTATTTTTTAATGACCTTGGATTTTTGAAAAGTCCAGACCAGTCATCTTGTTGGATGTCTCACAGTCTGCATTTTCCTGATTGCTTCCTTATATCCATATGTAACAGAGATTTCTTGGCAGGTGCATCATGCAAGTGAGATATACTCCTTGTATCCCGCTCAACGAGGACTGTGGGGAGCAAGGAGGGCGGTGCAGAGTTAAGAAAAGACAGTAGCCATGAATAGAGTTTAAGTGCCAGGGCCAAAGGACCTGCAGCCTCTTGGACTGGGCTGGGGTGCCAAATCGGGCCAACACGTAAGTTTTATTAGTTAGGTGGGGAAGTTAAGGAGATAAAGCTTATCAATCTCAAGATCTGTGAATTCCATACATTGTAATAGGAAACTGATTCAAGCCAATCACCCTTGCCTGCAGGCAGCTGAACCATAAGTCTCAGAATGTTTGTACTTCCCCAAGGGACAAAACCTTTATGCATATGAATAGATGGAGAGCATATCATTGAATCTCTTCCCTTGCAGGTTTTGGGAAGAAATGCAGCCACAGAGGCAGAGGCTTTCCTTAGCCTAGGGAAGGTGGGGGGCTGTGCCCACCTCTATGAACCCCGTGGTTCTCCTGCTGGTCCTCACTCGACTGCGCCTGGCTTGAGTTGTCCCCCCATGGGGAAACTTACTTGTCATTGGCTGACCAGCCATCTTTCTGGAACCAAACAGGGAGACATAAGGTGCAGACACAAAGGTGTAGCAAAGTCCCTGAAAGGATCGTCTCACAGACTCTCCTTTCTTTGGGGACAGGTACAAGGAGACAGACGGGTAGGCTGCTGCGTGGCCACATTATTGCAATACACCAGGAGAATATAGAATATCATTTGTGTTGTGTTTTGTTTTTTTTAACCAGAATGCTATATTGTCCCACTACTTGTCACATGAAATTCAATCATTTGGTGAAGTTAGTAACCACTAGCTATCTCCATGATAAACATGCAGGTTTGTTTTTTTTTTCCTTTTGTAATTAATAAATAATCTGTGGAATGTTGGTTTGAGATTATGTAAAAATCATCTTACCCTACTATCTTCTACCTAATGATTTTAGCATCCATTGATGTTTCTTTCCTGAATCTCAGCTAAATGGGTGGTTTCAGTATGGTTACTGTTCCACTCAGGCTCTTCAGTTTATGCCCTTTACATTTTGGAGTCTAATAGGGGCTCTGAATGCCTTGCTTCTGAAATTGTCTATCATCTGAAATATTTCAGATAGGCTAGTGTTTCTGTTAATGCTTATCTCCAACTGATTCTAGGCACATCTCTCCCCTTACACCAAAGCTTGCATTTGAGTTTCATAGACAAACATCCAATTGCCAACAACACATCTCCAATTGGTTCTCTCATATTTTTTTGTAAAGTCAATCTGACAAAAGCTGAACTCAGAATTTTCTTCCCCAACCCCACTCCAGTTCATTTAATGTCAGCATACTTACTTATTCTTATAAATGAGAAATTTTGGAAAAATTCTCAATTCCTTCAGCTCCTTCATAACAATGAGCCAATAGAAAATAACATTGGGCCTAAAAATAATATCACTTCATTTACTCTAAGGCTAAATCTTAATCATCAACTGCAGGCTTTAAGCATAATCCTAAATGGATGTACCATTACACAGGCACTTGTATCCTGTTTTCAGTTTCCTTTAAATTGAATATATATTTTAAATAATAATTTACTTCATAAAGATGATTACAATTTTATTTTAAAAAACTCACTTTTAAATTTAATAAGAACAATTAAAATGAACTTGCATGGATGGACCATATTACATTCATATCTAATTAGAAAACTTTCCACTCACAATTCATGTTTGTTTCTTTGAGAATTGTTCTTTAATCTGTGTTGTCCCAAAGTGAAGATGGTCTTCAATTATAGAACCCTTCATTCGTATTTTCTGGTAATTCATTATAGAATTTCTTTGGACAATTTATTCATTCACTGATTGCCATCTGACCTAAAACAAGTCTTTATTGATCTTCCTTGGAGTTTTCTTTTGGAGCTGCATTTGAATCAGTGACGTAAAGTTGTACGCTTAGACTACTGCCAGATCTGTTTTCAGAATAAGGATAACGTTGGCCTGCATTTAAATGCAGGCAATAACAACAGAAAGAGAATGAAAAATAATTAGAACTCAGATATAGAGACAGAGCTCTGACAATATTCTTTGAGTCTTTGGATAAGGCTGATGGAGACTAGATACCCCCATGCACCTCCCAGTTACATTAGCTAGTAAATCTCCTTCTTCACTGACACCTGGGATCATTATCACTCAGGATAGAAAGAAAGCTGACTAATGCATCAACAATTTTACACTTGTGAAGCTTGCCCCAATTATTTTTCCATTTAATTCTCCCATGAAAGACTTAACATCTAAAGCATGAGATAGTCATCATGATGAATGTAATGTGTGTTGAAAATTAGGAACTTATTAAATATTCAAAGAAAAAGGTAGAAAGATGATAATAAGAAAGACTATCTGAATGAGGATATAGCCTTTTATCTCATATACTTAAAAAGTGGGGTGAGAGGAAAGCAAAGAAGTGTAATTGATAAACACGAAGTTTTTCAAGTTGACTGCACAGAAGTTGTTTTTAATATTAAAGATAAACATAATATAAAGAATGTTGTGTATAACTTTTTGCTAAAATTGGAATATATACATAAATTTTAGCAAAATTTATTTGCTAACTAGGGATGAAGAAAATACAAAAAAAATCTGAATAAATAACCATTTAGTCCATTATAATAGTATCAAAAGAAATAAATACCAAGATTGTCTATGGAAATATTTTAAGATCTCAAAGAACAAATACTCCTTATCTTACAAAAATTCTTTTAAAGAACAAATTAAAAAATAAACAAACAGAAAATAAAGCTACCAATTAAATTAACTTGATACCTAAGAGTAGGACAGTACATAAAATGTGAATTATAAACCCTTATCATTTACAAGTCGTAATTCAGCAATATTAATTAAGTTTAAGACATTGATTATTAATAGTATTTTCTTTAAATGATGGTCAAGAAGAGTTTGTACCAGGAATGTAAGATGAGGTCAATTAATATCAGGATATCAATTAGTATGTAATATAATAACTAAATAGAGATAGAAATAATCATAATCAGAGTATGTAAGTATATTCATAAATAGAAATTATTCTGCCAAGGCAACACTTATTCATGATTAAAAAATAAACTATTCAAAAAATTAGAATTAATGTTTCTTAGACTGATATAAAAGTATAAACCATAAAATAAAAGAATGGCTTGATTATATAAAAGAGTTGAAATAAAAAAAAACTAAATATAAATGAAAACAATCACAGGTTAGGAGAAAATATTCTCAATTTCTAATCAAAAAAACATATGAAGAATACTATACTCAAACCAATAACCATGAGGCAATTAAGCCAATAGAAAGGTGGACAAATGAATTGGAGAATTCACAGAAGAGGCAGCACAAATGATAAACGAACAATACTGAGCCTCATCATTAGAGAACACAAATTAAAAGAGAAAATGGAATTTTGGAGGGGAGAAAACATTATTTCATTCTCATCAAAGCTACAAAATGTTATGCCTTAAACAATATCAAATATTGTTGAGGATAATGAGCAATGCAATGAGAATTGACATGCCTCGTTAGAAGTGTGATTCTCTACAATCACATTGGACATATGTTTCTATCGTATTTAATTTCTCTATGAAACCTGATGTGAATTTCACATCATATAAGATTTACTAAAGCTACTTAGAGAACAGAAGTTTTCTTTATATTTTCATAATAAATACATTAAAAATTAAAAAGTTAGGGGAGGCTATATGTTTGTGGGGATAAGAGGTATTCTCTATACTTTCCATTCAAATTTCTGTCAACCTAACGCTGCTCTAAAATATAGTCTGTTTTTAAAAAAGTTACAATAAAATATCCAACATTTAAAAAGAAAGGAAGAACAACTTATTTCAGCTTAAGCGGACAATATACAAAAGTCTTCATTCAGGAGATGAGATCATAGCGGAAGTCTCTGGATAGTTGTATTTCTAGTGATCAATCACTTAGTTCTAAGGGGTATGTCCATCTCAGTACAGACTTATAACCAGTGACTGTGGGTAGAGACAGAGAGATCATCATTCAAAGGATAGGATGTGGCACAGACCAAACGAGTTCACAGCGTTACAGCCAAGAAGTCATTGTTAGGGTCAGATCGGTTCCCATTGGAGAACTGCTAAAGCATAGCAAGAAATGAATTCTTGAATTTCATGTTTAAAGGAAGACTGTAGCTCCAGCTACGTGGCTGTGTGTTAAGATGCAAGAACATCACCTGGGATTACTGTACCCTGTTACAAGGCCCCAAGTTGTTCCCGTTTGCTACTGGAATAACGCTGCTGTTTCATACCCAGGCCTGGACCTGATGTCTGAAGAGTAAGGGGGACTATGTCTACAGTCAACTATTCTTTGACTTTATAGTTTGGAATTATAGTTAGGAATTTAGAGAAACCAAAGAGATTGTGCTGATTCATGGAAAGAGAAATAATTGAATTTATGGAAAATCTAAATATAGGTAAAATATTTATATTGTTGACAATTATTTTGACAAATAACATCAATGTTTTAGGATGTATATTTCAAAGTGGTAGTATTTTAATGGAAATATTATAAATCCTGAAGGGAAATTAAAGTTATATAATTCTTATAAATATATGTGCACGTTTGTACACGCCAATGAACACTTTGAAACCATATTTATATTTAGTGCATGCGTACCATAATTTCAGTAAATATCACATTGTTTTCATGTTTCCAAATAAAATAACTTTAGACTTTTCCATCTTATAGAGATATTTGCTTCATTTTACCTTTAAAGAAATAAAGTAGAGAATTTAATTTTATAAATTGTGAGTCAAAGAATTATGAACTAATTCAAAAATGACTTTGCCTTAAACAGCTTTGAAATAATATTACTAAAATCAAATGGCATGCACTGTACATGAATTGAACATATTAGATAATACTATTTTATATTCCTAATAATTCTAATCTGTATAGTTGCCAAGTTCATTGTGGTAAAACTTAAAAATCACCCTGAGTAATAAATCTAATAGATTTTAAGATTTAACAAAATTATTTTTATGTAATTTCTAAAACTGTTAAGAGTTCCATTGATATTTATTAGCCTGCCTTATCCTAATGTAGTGTCCATTTCTATAATATTTGAAATTTTGAATAGTATTTTTTAATTAGGTGATTCAGCTTATTTATTTTTTATAAATTGTATTTCTTGAGAAGTCTTTGGTTAATCTTACTAATGCAGAGTCAGGTGTATAATTTAATGACAGAAGTGTGTGTGTGTGTGTGTGTGTGTGTGTGTGTGTGCGCGTGCGCGCACGCGTGCCTCTACCATTACATCAAAACATCCTAAAATAAATGTTATGATAGATTTTATGTTTTACCAGACACACATGAACATTTATTTATGTATAAATATTTAACTTTTAGTCTATATTGTATTTAGAAAAAGGAAACTGTTATGGATTGAATTGTATCCCTCTGCCAAAAAAATAAATAAATAAATAAATAAATAAATATATATATATATATATATATATATATATATATATATATATATGTATGTATATGTATATATGAATGTATGTAGGTATGTATGTGTATATATATATATGAATGTATGTATGTATGTATGTATGTTACAATCCTAATTCCAGTACTTCAGAATGTAACCTTGTTTAGAAATAGGGTACTTACAGATGTAATCAAGTTAAAATGAGGTCGTTAGGGTGGGACCTAATGTGGTATGACTGGTGTCCTTACAAAGAAGGGGAGATTTAGGCAGCATGTATCCTAGAGGGAAACCCGGAGGAAAAACTATGTAAAGAAACAGGGAGAAGATAGCCTTCTAGAAACCAAGCAGAGGGGCACGGAACTTATGCTACCCCTACATTCTCAGAAGAAACAAATCTTGCCCAAACCTTCATTTTCTACTTCTAGCCGTCAAAGCAGTGAGACACTAAATTTCTGTTCTTTAAGCCACTCTTTTTCTAGCACTTGTTATGGCATACCTAGCACACTAACACAAAAATATGAAAATCAAAAATGAATTTTTATTTTCTTTACATTTCTGATTCTAAATATTTTACTTTCATATGAAAATTTTATTATTATAGTTTTGTATTACTTTTCCGTAAAAAAGTTATCCCCAAAGTATATAAGTTTCAGGCTCCAGTAATTGGAGCCTGCCCCAAATTACCTGATACTTCCATGTTTTTAAAAATAATTTGATTTTAAAATATTTTAATACTCAGATTACTCAAGTAGCAAATAAAATTTAATTATCTATAATTGCTCATTAAATATTGTAAAACTTTCCATAACACTTGGTCATCATATATATATTTGTAGACATATACTCAAGATCAAAGGTATAGACATGTGCTGTGATCTGTTATTAATTCACATAATCAATAACTTAAAAATTACATAAACAACAAAAATTTAACTGAGCTTTTCATAGATTTGTATAAAACAATGTGAGATTAAATGTTAAAATTATAATCAAAGAAAATGTATATATCATGGGGAGGCAATAATAGGCCAACTTGAAGTAATCATATTAGGAATACTATGTAAACACAATTACACTGTAATTTGTTATTGAAAGTGACATAACGACATATTTTAATGGGTATTACCAACCTAAAAGTAAAACAATAATGATAGATGTGCAGTGCTCAAAATCCATCACTTGGACCACACTGGAACACTTGTAAAATAAGAGCATAGTAAGTTTGTATTTTTCTTAGTAGGTCAGCACATCAGACTCCTTAATGAGCAAGACTCTTTTCCCTACTTTTGCAGGTTCTATAATTAAGAAAGTATAATTGCAGGAGTAAGCGCGTGCTATGGTATACCTAACATATCTTATATTTAACTACAGGCACTTCAGTCAATTATAATTTTTTATAATTCATAGCCCACATGTCAAATACAAATAGGCAAGCTGGATAGTTGGCCAGTTGTTGGGTAATTAAATCTTCATGAAGCAGCGTGCGTGTGTGTGTGCGTTCATATGCCCACTTGTGTGTTGTGTACACTTTTTCATATATGCAGATACCTAGTGATCATGGAATTTCTGTCTAGCTAACATTTAAAATGAGTGCAGAACCATGAGCACATTATAGTGTGTTTATTTTTAATTTTCATTTGCCAAGGGAAATTGCTTTGATTATAACAGTAATAAATTTTAAGTGTTCTCTTTCATAATTCTTGTATTTTTTATTCCAAGGGCTTTGGCTCTGCAAGATACTATTGCAGCAATAGAATGCAAAAGAAATAGATGTGATTTATTCATTAGAGATGAATTGTCATGATATATTTTTTATGTGGCATCCATTCTGTCCTTCTATCTTTCTCGTAGAGTCCAAATTTGTTCCAGTATCTGTATTTCACACTCATCATTTAAATCAACCTTGGCAGTCCTATTCCTTTGAAGGAACAGGTTATTGGGATGAGCATGTTTTCAGTTTCTTTTCAATGAGATATGATAGAGGTCTGCTATAAGGTGGTGTGTCTTCGAAAAAAAGGTCTTCTAGCTCTTAGAAACACACAAAGAACATACAATCTTTAATCTTTCCCCTGAAATTGTCAGGTCTTGATGTGGCATCTTGCAACCACAGGAAAAATAGCCTGAAGATCAAACCAAAACATTAAGTATAAGGCTCTACAAAGATGAAAAGCATTTCTGATGATGGCATGATTTTGACATGATACCTAATTAATAAACTGAATAATATAAATATCTTAGAATTTTTTGTTATATGTGGGAATCAGTGTTGTCATTTTTAAACTACTTTAATTTGCACCTCCTATTATGTGGCTACATGCAGATGAATGTTGCATACTGAAATATGTCTTAGGTGTACCCAAGTGTGTTTGTGTACATGTGTGTACAGTTCACATATTATGCCGCATACCTTCTGTTTATTCTACAGATTCATTCTCTACCTTTCTCCATGTTTATCCAAACAACAACTAAAATTATCCAGAAGAAACAATCAAAATATAATAATGGAAAGTCTTTTTAAATCAGAGAAAAATTCATACATAATTTCTATTATGACCTTTTTTGGACCTAAGCATGACCGAAGTTTTGTTATTCAACAAACCCATTGTATTAGTACCAAAAGTCAAGATATACATTTATGATCTCCCTTTACTTTCTCCTTAGCCCTAAAAAAATACCCCACAATTAGTTATATAATCAGTGCATTTTTCAGAAGACTTTAATAAGAATTCTCAAAAGAAGTTTTATTTATTTTCAATGTTTCATGTTACTCCTGGATTAATATTCCCTTAATCACTGTAAACACATTATGTTTGTTTCCTTTAACAAAATTCAGATTATTTCCCTCATGGTGTAGCATCAAGAATAAAATCTTCAATATTTATTCCTAAGATTTCTACAGTTTGACTTCACCTAACCTAGTGAATTACTTATAAAATATTAAAATTTTTACAGGAAGAACCCTGGATACTATCTAAAGTAATGTAGGAATTAATTCCTACATTGTCTCAATGTCATCCACCTTTTATTTAAATACATGCAGTAAAGGGATATTATTTCCTTATTATTATGCTATTTCTAATGTCTGACCCTGTGGGAACTATTTCTTATGTGATAGATCTAAAATTACTTGTAATTCTTATCCAGTTGCTTCGACTTTGCTCTTTGGCATCATGCATAATAACCCAACCTTTCTCTTAAATGACAGCCTTCACATGGTAACAAGTAAGTTTTATATTTCTTCTTAATCTTACTTTTCCAGAAAAACAATCAATGTTATAACTAAAAATTAATGTATATAAACAACTGGTAAATATAATCTTAAAAATGCTATTCACAAGTTTCACCTCATTTACTCTTCATTCCTCATATAACAAAATGTCAAACCTACATCTATTTTTTGTGCAACACATAGGAGTTTATATATCCTAGGTAAGGCTTCAAATACAAAATTAAAAGAAATACTTCACAATTGATAAATGACAACCTAGAAGTATCACTGGCTTTCACATCAATCAGGTAACTTTAATTTCTGTTCCATATATTTTTTTTCTACCTCAGAAAGTTTTCCTCTCCTCTTTACCAAAGTAAAACACTTTCTCTTTCCTCTTTAATCAAGTAAATTCTCTATATCCTTAAACTCAAGTCATTTTCCTCTATTAACATTTCCTATTTACTATAGGTGCATGAAAGTTTCCTTTTTCTGAAGACATGCTGCTCTTAAGCCTGACTTACAGAATTTTTACCTGCATTCAATATTTTTCTCTCTTTTTTCTCTCTTCTCTCTCTCCCTCCCTTTTCTCCTCTCTCTCTCTCTCTCTGTTTACAGCTATCTGTACCTCTCTCTCTCTTCCTCTGTTGGAAGATTTTTGATGAAAGGAAGTAGCCTCATGCTTCTTTTACCACCCCATTTTGAATGATATAGCCCTGGGTCTCCAAAGCCTGCTCAGTAACTATACAGTAACTCTAATAATAACTAAAAGCTATTTGCATTTATGGATCAAAGAGAGTGCGATTCGGAAAAAAGAAACTTGGAAGGAAAAAAAATTATTTATGTTTCTAGCTATTAGTGTTGAAACACTGACATTTAAGGAATTAATTTATCGAATAAACAAAAAAAAAAATTACCTAATGCTTTGAAGCAAAGTGATTAAACTCCAGGGTCTCTCCAAACAGTAAGGTAAGACCTCACTTCCTGACCTAAATGTAGGGCAATCGATAAACATGATGGCTAGGGACAAAGATCACTAGCCTTAAGCACCCTTTCCCATTTATGCCATCATTTATGCAAGGAGACCTACTCTAATTTGCTAGATGGACCCAGTTAACTATCTTTAAGTATAGTTGAAGAGCCAATTTTCCTAACCATGGGGAAAAAAATCAATTTATATTCATAGAACAGGATCAGCTAATAAAGAATTTTCTGCCTGGTAGATGTCATGAGTTAAGTACTGTATTGCATGTACCTCATTAAGTGCCACCACCTCAAATGTCATTTAGGTAAGTAGTGATATTGGAAATCCTCCAAAATGTAAAATAGCTGTACGCAGCTCATAAGCTGAGTCTGGTAAATGCTAACATCTTTGCTGAGCCTGCAAAAATGCTCATGCATTTGATCTAATTTTAAAGAAAGGATGTTCTATGTCTATGTTTTAGGTATAGTTCTCCTACACAGAGTGATGGGTTAAATCACTATGTAAGAGCACTCTTCATCTGCTTTTTGAAATTTTCTCCATGTTTGTAAAATGCATACTTATGCTGTTATCAGGATTTCAGTCCATAAGGCACTGATGAAAGTTTCATGTTCACTGGAAGAATAAGAAGCACGTAAAGAGGAGTGTGTGTGTGTGTGTGTGTGTGTGTGTGTGTGTGTGTTATAGAAGCTGCATGTTATGAATGTGTGGTCAACACATATAATCAAGATAATTATGAAGAGAGATAATAAATTGAAATATTAAACTTTCTTTTTTTCTAGACCACATAGCCTTGTAGGCAGCCTGTTCTGATTCACTACCAGCTGAGGCCAAAAAAAAAAAGGTAGCTTGGCATGGTGGCAAGAATATGAGCTCTTCAGTTAGATCAAATAGTTGCAGGACAAAAATTATTCAAGCTGGAACTGAGAGAGAAATAAAAATCATTGTTTATAATTTGACTTGCAAAAGAAACTACTGAGAATCAAAGAGAAGAACTGAAAGAAACAGGCATTGAATTGATGTCAGAGCAGTACAATTAAAATATAAAATAAGCTAGACTTCCTGGCTCCAGGGAGATAAATGAAGGGCTAATTGAGCACAGGTAGAGGGGGAGGGGGTATAGGCTGACCCTGGAGGTTGGAGCCAGGTACAAGAAAACTATATCTAGAAATACTCGAAGCACCTTATGTGAACAGTGGACTAAATTATAAGTAATAGTTTATCATTAGAGCCTGTATTAGCTGTGGGGTGTGTGCCTTCTGTTGATAGCTTCCTGTAATTTGATTTTAAATTTTCTATCAGTATGATGTCTGTAAATGCCCCAGAACCTGGCTGAAACCCATCTGAACTACGATAAGTAGATATACATTTTTAATAACCCAGCCACTTAAATCCTCACATTCACCAAATTAAATGCGTATGTACTTGACACACAAAAGAGCAAGGGCAGTTAGAAGGGAATGTCTTGGAATTAATACTGGTAGAATTGCATGGTGACAAATCCCTCACCCAAGTACATTCCCCTAATATACTTGCATTTGAAATCCTCACCTTCAAATATGTTTATTTTCCATTCATATAAAAATGGTATTTTGATATTGAATAAAATGATAAAAATCAAAATAGAAATATTGAACTTTTTAATCAAAATTATGTTGGAGAGTTCACAAGAAAATTAGCATATTACCAATACATTTGCAGTTCAGAATGAATTTTGTGAATTCATGCTTTTAAACTCACCCCTATCTCCAAATGCATTGCAATGATAGACAAAAAAGGAAACATACGTGTCTGGAAAATCAAAGTTTAACTTCTGTTAAAACAAGAAACAAAGATTGCAAACTTAAATTACTGTCCTGATGGATTATTTTTCAGAGATTGTTCTAATTTGATTTGCTAGTTAATAAGAACTAAAAGTGGTCTGGAACTGGTGTCCTAGAGAAGGCATGCATTCTCAAATTAAGATTGTTTAAATAAATTCAGATGTAGATTTTTGCAGGAATACGAATAGGTATTAATAAGAAAACCATAGAGCCTGACAATAATAAAATATATTAGTAAAATGAACCTCAACATACAAACAGGAAGAAATATACCATCTACAGCACTCAGTGGATGAATTAGTGATGGATGCATATCAACAAGATGAAAAGTGAATCCATGGGAAAAGATTACAAAGTAAGAAAAATAATATACATAGAAATGAACAAGTCAATTGTAAATTTACTAGTTTGTATTTACAGATGTAAGAAATATTTGTGGGAATAGATTTTAAGTGTCTTAGAATAAGGATGCCAGATAATGTTGGTGCCCATGTTTATCAACAGGGCAGCAAAAGTGCCTGAATAGTGTTGGGTATCAGTCCTACATAATCAGAAATATAATGGTAGCCAATAATTTGTGGGATGATATCCCAAGCTTCCACCTCCTCACCCCCCAAAAAATAGACTAAAACCCGCATGCCCAACCTGCCAATAGCAGAGGTCATATTATTCCAAATAGTCTATCCTTTCCACTAGAAAGGAATAAATTGGACCATTGCAAAGCTATAAACTGGCATGTTATTTATAATTTGATTTTTTATTTTCTATCGTAATAATGATAGATAATTTTCTTACTTTCTTTGATGTCCATCTCCCAGGTTTATCTGAGTTTCACTTCTGTGTCACAGTCTCATTTTTTTTTTTTCCAAAGGACCTATAAAGATCTGATTTCAAAACCCACAATTACATTTGTTGAGGAAATGTGGTTGAGGCCATTGAACATTATTCTGTTCATTGTCACTGATACACAGGCCCATAAAAGAAAAAAAAAAAAATCAGAAATAATTCCTGGAAAGCTAGTTTTCCCCGGAGTATAATGTTCTTACTTTGTAAGCAATGACAATAGTGTTACTGTTTTTCTTAACCTTTTCATTTAGACTGCTAGTGAGCTAAAATTCAAATATGAAACTCAGCTGTGGGCATCCTAATGTCCAAGTGTTGACTTCTATTCTAATCTGTGCTTTTTGTGCTGGTCTTCATTCATTCTTTTTAAAAATGTATTTCTATATGAACTCTTCAAATCATTTTGTGGTATAGCACTGGGTTCGTGATTGTTTAATTTACTTTCATATTCACTTAAGCAAGAGAATAGGAGATGGTTGAAATCCCCATCTCAAGTTCAAGATCTTGAGCAACAAACAGCTTGTGGTAGTAGAATTTTGCAGGTGCTAAAGGGACTTGGTTGCTGCAGCTACTGTTGTGTGAATCAAGCCAAAGAGTCTTGGAGGCAGACAAGAAGATGAGGCATTTTCTAAGTGGTGTCAGATACACTATACAAATAGCAACTCAAAATATTTTTTTAACTAAAGTATGGTTTATCTCTTTCAAATGATAGCTCCACTTGGAAAACTCTGCGCCAAATTTTATTCTTGTTTCTTCCTTTCTGTCTCCTCTCAAATGTTCTTTTACAGGCTTTCACTTCTGTTGGGTTTCAATACCATCACTACATCAGGTACAAACATTCTGCTTCTGCAGCAGATTTTTGTAATAGCTCCCTAACATGTCTGCAGCACCTGATCTCTTCCAGCTCAACTTCACACTATATATTGTTTCCAGAGTCATCTGTTTAATAAACAGCTCCAAATCATTGCCATGTAACTCAAGGTTGACCTGCTGTTTATAAAACTAGTCAGAATTCTACACTCCTTCAGTCAAGGGCCTCCATAACAAGGCTGCAAATGTCTTTATAATGGCATCTCCTACCACCCTTTCCCTCAACACATGATCTTTCTGTTCCTGGCACAAAAACCCTCTTTCTGTTTCTTAAAAAAAAAAAAAAAATGAACCTGCTTCTGACCCATCTCCCTTTCAGATCCTTACACATTCTCTTTCTCCCCCAGCAAGACTATTCCTTCAGAAAACAACATGTGTTAGTTCCTCACATTGCTTCAGATATGTCCTTAAATGTTTTGTTTCCTGAAAGGTCTTACCTGACCCTGTTGTGCAAACCAGCACAACCCACAAGCTTTCTTACCTGGAAACACGTATCATTAATTGATAGGTCAAATATTTTGTATTTCTTTATTTTTGTGCATGCCCATTGGAATTTTGTTGTGTTTTTTTTTTTTTCCTCTTGTTGTCTGTGCTTTGAAGAGTGCATGTTCTTCCCACATGTTCAATAAGTAGATGTTGTTAATGTTATTGTTTCCAGACTTATCTCTTTCTGACTCTATCCATACCTTTTTTTATTGTTTTCAGAAAAAAGTCTCAGGCCCTGCTTGTTCTCATTCAAACAAGCCCTGTATTTTCCTACTTCTACATCTTTATCATATTTTACTCAATTTACAAGTGTTTTCCCTAGATATCACAGCTTATTGCAATTGTTTTAATTCTTCAACTCACATTTCATGATGAAACATTTCCTGATTCTTACCACCAGTGTGAACACACGTTCTCATAATATTCACAAATATGAAATATGTTATATCACTTACTGTTTTATAGTAATTCCTGACCTTTCATTATGCACCTCAGTAGATTATAAATTCCCTGGTAACAACGCCAAGCACTGAATTTGGTTATAATTCTTGAAGCTTCTAAGACAAATGATAGTACTAAAATGAATCTAAAATATTTGGGCAGTAGTTAGAATGAATGTAGCTTTTTAATTTGCGATGTTATTTTAAGCACTACTATAAAATATTAAATTGATATTTCAATGTTAAACTGAGGCTTTTTCAATAAATTATTCAACAATTTATTAAATACTTATAATTTGCATTGGGCCTCAGTCTGTCATTGTGGGAAAAAATACATGCACATACTCACAAATCCATAACTCTGTGTAAGCAGAAGAATGACTCCCCAAACATGTCCAGGGTCTAAGATCTGGAACTTCTGAATATGTTATATTATATGGCAAAAGGGATTTTGAAGATGTAGTTAAGGTTATGGACCTTAAAGGGAGGAGATTACTCTGGATTATTGGGATGGGCTGGATTTAATCATATGAGCACTTAAAAGCAGATGCTTTCCTCTGACTGAAAGTAGGAGATAGTAGGCTAATAACTATCTAAGATATATTGGCACCATTTAATTCAATAAATATTAAGATGCATCAATTGTATTTCTTATAATAATGCTGCAAGTACAACAGCTTAATGTAGTTCAAACTACTCAAGAACTGAATAAGACATATGGGTATTAGAGATACTTTCAAAAGCTCTTCAGTAAAGATGTATATAAATTCATAATTTATTCAGTTGGCATTTCATAATAGAAAAGTATATTCTCAGAAATATTTACGTTTGCATGAAAGATTTTTCTACTGTGATATTACTATCAGTCCCTCCATTTATAAAATTATTATATGTCAAAACAATTCTTGCCATGTTTTCCGTCTTAACCTAACTTTTTCCTCTCCAAATGAAAGTCCAAATGGTTTAGAAAATAGTCACCCTTCACACCCTTGTCACTGTTTGACTGCATTAAGAATATTGGAATTACCAAACTGTATCCAGGCTGTTTCCCTTGTGAACCACCTCTGTGAATGAATGAGATTGTTTTCAGTTAGTAAAGCAAAACTATGGTAAATTGGGCCTAAGGGGTGGAAAAAGGAAATGCATTATTATTATTTTTTCTTTTTTATTTTACCCTCTTGTGTATTTCACTTAATTGTCATACAGTGGCTCTGTATTTCCAGTCTTGTGAACATAGAATTACATACAGCAAGGAAAACATTTTTCCCTCCTAATTTTAGTCAGTAAAGACATATTTCCCATAATTCTCTGAGTCTGGGAGCCATACCCTTATTTCTGTGCTTATCATTGAAAAGGGTTTCACATTCTTTGCATACGCAGATCTGGAGGCTGACCACACCTCACAACTGAGTATCTTGCCTTGAGCTGCCTCAGGCCTTATCGATGAGACTTCTTTGAGGCCAGGTGGAGGCCTCTGATTAATTCTACAATAGGAGTTTTTGCTTTCACACATTGCTACTCCTTATATTAATTTTAAAATACTGGAAGCAGTGTGCTTTTTTGTTGTTGTTGTTGTTGAAAGTTAAGTATCCAAAAGGTATCCAAAAGTAAATATTAATTTTTTAATTTTGGTTTCAAACATACTAAGACAAATAAAGTACATTTTAATCCTATAATTTCCTTGAAATTGAATTTAAGGAGTTTTAGACTCATTTTATAAAACTCGATAGCATAATTTTCTCAAGTTTTAATGATATTATCCTGAAGGGAACTTCACTAGCAAACCATTGGCATTATTTAACTAAATCAAGCATTGAATAACACAGACGATCTCTTAATAATAGCTAGATAAGTGTAGCATTAGCAATAGCTCCTCCATTAGTCACAGAGAAAGCAGTGTAGATAATTATGTTATTTTTATCATCTCAATACAGATAAGTGTCTATTTGTCATGGATACTGGATCTAAGAAGAGAACTGAGGGAAGAAAAATTCTTCTGGGGGGGATAAAATTTATTCTTGCCATTCACTAATTCTGAAAGGTATTTGGTCAATCAGAAGGATTATTCTATTGATTACAAATTAGTTTATATTTTGTGTTCAAAATATATATTTCATTTTGTAGGAAGCATTTTCAGTAGAACAAAATTAATGTCTGGAAAGAGATGAAATATTAAGTCTCTGAAGAAAAAAATTAAGTGCCCAAAATTTTTCCAATAGATTTTCTCTCTTTGTAAACACACACACACACACACACACACACACACACACACACCCTCATGTGATAATGACAAAAAGATTATCTCTCATTTGGGAACAACGTCACTCCTTAATATTTACTTCAGTTTGAAAAGTACAGTCACTTTTTGCTTCATTAATCATAGAGGTCAGAGTATTTTAAAATTGTGGTTTTCTTTTCATTTAGAGGGTCCAATTTTCTAGAGCAAACTATACTGAAATATTTCAAAAAATGCTATGAGGGACAGATTTAATAATTGACTCAATGACAGTGAAAACACAGAAATTGCTAAGTTTTTCCCTTTTAAGAATCAATCTACTAGAAATGGTGTCACTGTACATATACAGAGGGTGCCAAAAAATGTATACACATTTTAAGAAAGGAAAACTGTATTAAAATTGTAATACTCCATATATACTGTTAACAAAAGATGAATAAAGTCACGTTTGACTTCTACAATTACAAGAGGTGCTCAAAGTGGTTACCATCAGAATACAGACACTTTGATTATGGCGAACTATTGCTTGAGCAACGTTGACCAAAATGTCCACTTGTATACATTTTTTTTTTGACACCCCCGGTATATAGTCACGGGATGTGGAGTACAGCATAGAGAATATAGTCAATAGCATTGTAAAAGCTGTACACGATGTTAGAAGGATAGTAGATTGTGGGCGTTATCACTCTGTGAGGTGTGTAAATGTCTAACTATTATGTTGTTTTGTACAACTGAAACTAATAAAAAGTTTTATAAAAAGAGTGATGACTTAGAATAAAATGGGAGTGAGGAAGAGGATTATTCTTTTATGCTGTTTGAAAAATTTTAGCAGTGTTATTCATTTCTTAAAATGTTTTGGGATTGTTTTGAGTGACATTTCAAAGGCAAAACTAGAGAAGTGTTATTTTTCTTCAGTTTTCCTTCATTTATTTTCATTTTCATCTTTTAAAAAAATTGTCTTCCATTGATTTGCCTCTCTTTCTAGCCTATGAAGAATTTCAGAAATGTTTATTTTGAATTGCTGATTTGCATTTTCAAAACTGATATTTGGCCAAGCATCAATGACAGAACCTCTTTTTCCTCACTTGTTTCATTTTTTTTGTAGCAGCATTGGTATGTATGACAATCTAAATAATAATTCCCAAGTATTTTCTCTGACTTAGGCTCTTATTCTGAACCTCTTACAGCTTTGATGTGGTATATATCTCAGGTGATGACATATTCTGGCATAAACTTTGTTCTAAAGCTTAAATATAGTCACAATGATCATGGAGACATCACCTTCTAGCAACATTGAAATTTGTGATTAAATTCAGAGGCAGGTGTGTGTTTTATTAGAGAGGGAAATGCAATAAGAGAAAAAAAACAAAAAACACAAAACTCTTAAAACCCTTGCTACAATAAGTACAAAATAAATTTCTGGTTAAAGAAATTTTAGTTTTAACTTTTTACCATCACCTTCTATTAGACCAGTTGAGGATTTGGAATCCGACAGCCTTAGTTCACAACCAGATTTCCCTTTTGACCCTTCAACCTGGAACATATTCCAGATTTTGTTCATTATAACTAATATATTAATACCTCACTAGCTTACTTTGAGAATTATTTATTTAACTTTTCCTGTCATGAGTACATGCCTTGAGGACTTTTTTATTAAGGTATTTCATTAAGGATACTCTCTCCTGATTTATCTGTCTTCAGCAGCTATACATACTATTAAGACAAAAGTTGTCAACTAAATATTCAGGTAGGTATCTGTTGAAAAAGAAGAAAAGATCAATAAGGGAAAAACACATTGATAAAAAACGAAAATATTGATCTTCTAAGATTAGATCCAAGTCATTTAAATCTCAACAGGAATCTATAAATTTAACAGGAAGCTAAATATTTTCTGCATCATTGAATACAGACAGTTTCTTCATCAAGGAAATAATATGAAACTGAAGTGTTAGTATATCTCATCTTTTTTAAACAAAACACAATCAGTAAAATTCTCTGAGGGATCATCATGTTGCTGCTTGGATACTTCCAATTTCAGATAAAAACAATAGAGAAATTATATTTGAATTTGGAAATGTGCAAACCATAAAATAATTGGTGGATACTGCTATAAATGAATATACAAATCTTAGAAAACTTAGAGACCGTATTTAAAACTTCAAAATAATTCTAAAATAATAAGGAACACATTTAAACATTTACTTTAAGACATGGAAGACATTGAGAAAAATTTCTGTCTTTATTTTGTAGTGCTATTATTTTACTGAATTTTCTTACATTTGGAGAATAATAGCAAAAGTTTGATATTTATTAATTCAAATAACTATTTCAAATCAAGTATTTTGCCACATATAATTAATTAGAATTTCATCACTAATAATGCAATTAACATAAAACAGTGCATGGAAAGCCACCACAAAGTAAATATAAAGGACCATACAGAAATATCATCTCTGATGACTTATATTTTGGAATTACTAATCATTCAGAAAAAGAGTACAGAAGTAGTAAAATTGCTATCATGTATCCCTAGAACATTTAGATTGTAATTATCCCTTCCTGCATTTGAAGTTATTGAAGATGTAAGAGTTTCAACATGTTTGCACTAGGTATTTATTTAAAATATGATATAGGATAAACAAGTTTCTAAAATGATATTTTTTGTCCTCTGTTTCCTAGTTATCACAAGCATCTATTGATTCTACAAAACTTGGATTTAAAACACATTTATGGAAACATATTTAACTTATTATTCTTCATTGTTCATGGCAAGTAGCATATAATTTACTCTATAAATAGGGTTTAATAGATTCTGACAATATGGTAGACAACATGGGCTGCTGGCTTCTTCTCCTTGACCTAAGTCTGGAGAATCAAAACAGGGGCAAAGATCTGAAAAATACTGGATAAGTTTCTTGTGAATCTCTTATGGCTCAAAATACAAATGACACTGGGCTGGTGGTAGGGTGGGTTACAAGGACTATGGCTGAGAAGTGTTGAGGTCCATTGAACAAGCATAGTTTGTGAAGACATTTTCATCTTCTATGTCTAGTTTAAGGGAGACATAAATACCAACATACTCTGGGGAGCTGAACCCTGGCTGGAATGAAGGAGGGTGCACAACAAGTTTAGCTATTTTTGATAGAACTAAAGCAGAAGAATTTATTGGCAGAATGACATAGTGAGAAAAACTATCCTGTCTATTTCAATTTTCAGAAGGAAGAGGGAGAAAATGGGACAAACAGAGACAACACTAGAATAAAATATGAAAGAGAATGTTCCAGAACAAATGAAAAACTTTAACCCAAATACTCAAGAATCTACAAATATTAAATATTATAATCAAAGGGACCAATATAAAAGTTTAAGGGAATATAAAGGAGTATATGAAGGTGTTAAATAGAAAAAAATTGTTTACCTTTAAAGATAAGTTATACTAACTTCTCAAAATAAAAAATAATATCCAAAAAGCAATGGAATTTTATCTTCTGTGATAAAAATACATAAATTTCTAGCTAGAATTCTGTACTCAATACAAATATGTGAGCTAAATAGAATTACCATATGAAATAGCAATCCCTCTCCTGGGTATCTACCCAAAAAATCTGAAAACATTTATCTATAAAGACCCGTGTGCTCCAATGTTTGTTGCAGCTTTATTTATGGTGGCCAAGACATGGAAACAACAAAAATGTCCTTCGATAGATGAATGGATAAAGAACTTGTGGTATATATACACAATGGAATGCTATTTGGCAGTAAGAAAATATGAAATAGGACCATTTGTGACAACATGGATGGATTTGAGAATATAATGCCAAGCAAAATAAGTCAGACAGAAAAAGCAGAGAACCATATTATTTCACTGATATGTGCTATATGAACCAAAAACAACAAAAGAACAAGACAAACAAATGAGAAACAAAAACTCATAGACACAGACAATAGTTCAGTGGTTACCAGAGGGTAAGGGGGGTGGGGGTGGGAGATGAGGGTAAAGGGGATCAAATATATGGTGATGGAAGGAGAACTGACTCTGAGTGGTGAACACACAATGGGATTTATAGATGATGTGATACAGAATTGTACAGCTGAAATCTATGTAACTTTACTAACAATTGTCACCCCAATAAGCTTGAATTAAAAGAAAAAAAAGAAGATAAACAGTAAGAGTTTGTTCCTAGCAAAATCCAAATAAATATAAATGAATTGATTAGTGAATTAAAAATATGACAAAATATGACAAAGTTATTTCAGATCAAAGGTCAGATTGAAAAAAATAAAGAGAAAATTATTTTATAGGAAAACTATTGTCTGCGTCTATGAGATTTTTGTTTATTTGTTTGTCTTGTTCCAATTTCAAGACTTGAGAATAACAACCACATGCCTAAATCCCAAAACAGAATATTATCTGAGTTCTGGGGCTGCTCAAGGGGCCAGGGACCTAGAATTACAGCCTTTTTAAAGGCAGAACAAAATGTCCTACGTTGTCACTGTGCTCAAGGAGTAAAGCATGGTGTTAGTCTTTGCCTACAGACATGCGTATTTGTTCTGCACTGGGGTAGGAGTCTAGAGGTACAGACTGGGAAGTGTTTAAGGATGAAAACAAATATTCTGTAATGTTTCGGGGTGAGGCTACAGAAACAAGATAGAATTCCAATCAAAAGTCCCAGATCCCGTGCTCAAGGAACAAGAATGAAGCAAAGTTATGCCAAGTATCCTCAAATTTCAGTTCAGCACTGACCTAGCAATGTCCACATTGGCATTGAAATGATACTTTCTCCCTATCTGCGTAACAGGGGGACAAAGGAATCTCTGGCGAAGGAAAGCAACATCTGGATCCCCATAGTAAATTTATACGTATAGTCTATCATACCATAAAAATCACGAGACATTCAAATAGACCAAAACGTGACAGATACTTTAGAGAAAAAGCAATCAATGTCAATGTTCAAACTGTCAAGAATTTGGAGTTCACAATAAAGACTGAATAAAACTTTGCTTAATGTGGTGAACAAAGTAGATGAAATGATGGCTAAAATTAATCAAAGGAAGGAAAATTTTACCAGAAATTTAACATCTTTTGAATAATTATAATCCTATGCTAGAAGGTACAAATTCAATATTTAAAATTAGCTAAAGGTATGGAATTAACAGCAAGTCAACACACAAAGGTAAAAAATTAGTACCATCAATCAATCAATAAATAAATAAGACTCAAGTTGAAGAAGCAAGAGAAAAAATATAACAGAAGAAAAATGAGAATCTAACAAAGATGAAACAGGGATTTCAAAGAGGTGATAGATGAGAACAGATGTAAAAAATCTGGTTCAAGGTGAGTGAACCTACTGCAGGATAAATATGAAGAAAACAACACTCAGATATATCACTGCAAAAGTCTTGAAAATCAAAGAGTACTTTAAAATCATAAAAATGCTAAAAGTAAAAAATGTGTTACTCTCAATTAAGCAACAATGAGACATATGGCTGACTTCTTAAGATAAACAATGGAAAGACAAGACAATAGCATTATAGTCTTAAACTTCAGGGGTGAAAAAATGACACATTTAAAGTTGCCAGAGACATTTTAAAGATAAAAGATACTATAAATGTTATGCCCACAAAAACAATATACCTTTATGAGACTGTTAAAAAATAAAAAGAAAACACAGGAAAAGACCCATATGTTTTTATGTGCTTTTTAATAAGTTTTTTATTCTTATTCCACTGTTATTTCTGTTATTTTAAACACGACTGTCAGATCAATAAGGAGTACCGAAAATGTTTTAATCAGAGCACAAAAACTGAGAAGTACAAACATTGATAACTTAAGTACTTATAATCATCAACATGTATTACTTGAAGAGAGAGAAGAAAAAAATAATAAAAGACTAGTCACAACTTGAAGGGAAATAGTTCCAACCAATATAACACATAAAGAACTAACAACAGTAGTAACTCATGCGGTCAATAAAAAAGATAGAACACCACAGAAGAAAACAGACTAAAGATTCGAACTGTTGCCTGACAAAGCATGTTGCACAAATGGCCCATAAATGTATGAAAAGTTGTCCAAATGTGTTCGTAATCATGACACTGGAAGTTATAACCCATCCATTAGATTATCAAAATAAATAAATAAATAAATAAATAAATAAATAAAATTTTTTAAAAAATTGAAGTGGACAGCTTTAGTTTGGTAAAATGTTTGAACTCGCGAAACATTTATCCATTGTTAATGGAAGGATAAATTGTACTAACTGGCATATTTTATACATCCTATATCTCATAGTCCAACAATTCAACTATAATGCAAGATACATAGCTTATTTAAGTACTGTTTTGGAAGATTTTCAAATATTCTCACAAACATGCATTGTTTATAGTGGCATAAAACTCAAAACAATTCATACATCATGAAATAAAAATGATAAAAATAAAGAAAAGATGAATGTACCGCTAAATAAAAAAAGGTGAATGTTCTTGCAATAGATTTGAACAGATGCCTGAATGAAAGGAATGAGAAAGCTTTGCATATATCTTGGGATAAAAGCCTTTCAAGCAGAAGGAATAAGTGCAGCAAAGGCACAAAAGTGTGATGGTACTTGATATATTTGTGGACCTACAAAATAGCGGATAGAGAATTACAACAGAGTGGGACAAGCACAAATGTAGAAAGGCAGATCAAAGGGGTAAAGAGGGAGAGAAAATTCATATAAATCTCCGTGGTTTATCCTGAGAAGAGATTCTACTGCATAGTTTTGAGCAGCAGTGTGGCATTATCTTATTTAAGCTTTAACAGGATCATTTCAAAAGAAAATCAGAGTAGACAAAGATGTAAATATGTTTCCAAGGGAAATATTTTTGCAGCCATTGCAATAATCCTGTTGCAAGGTAACGGACTTAGAACAGGGTAGTAGTTTACAACAAGGAAGTTTCAAAGGTGGTCAAATTATGACTATAGTTGGTAAATAAATATGAAATATGAAGCATTCGGATGATTCAAGATATTTGGACCTATTATGATTCTATTAGGTTAGTGCAGAAGTAATTGTGGTTTAAAGGTTAATAATAGCAATAACTGCAATTACTTTTGCACCAACCTAATACTTTTTGACATAACCTTCTGAAATATCAAGGACTTAGCCTTTGTGCATTTCCTGCACACATATCAATCTGTTATATATTTTCTTAATTAGGAGAAACTCATCCAAGCAGTAAAGTAAGGCTCTCAGCTACTTCTATTATATGACTCTGCCATCTTTATATGTGGTCCGGGACTGCCTCTCCACCAGCCATCAAAGTACAAAGGAGCATGGAGGATTGTAAGTGGTATTTAGTTTCAGGCTAGGACTTTAAGTGCTATACATCACCTCTGCACACACTCCAAAGGCTAGAATTAGTCACATGGTCTCTGTAACCACAGTGAAAATTGAATTGGGACATATTATCTAGAAGAGGAAATGGGTATAGTCAGTCATTTAGTCCAGGTTTTAGTCACAGCCTAAGTAATTGTGTAAATGAAAGTAAAATTTACTGAGAAGACAAATACAAACCTAGTTTGTGTGGGAAAGAATTGAGGCTTACATTTTGAATATGTGAAGCTTGAGAAACACACTAAATGTCCAAGTGGGAATGTTGACCAGGCACTTGGGTGTGTGTATCTACAGGTAAAGGAAGCTGGACCGCTTATAAAATCGGGGAGTATCTAGCACATAAATGATACTTAAAATCACATGCAGAGTTAGCATTGAAAAGGATGAAAACTGAAGACGAAATTGATATGCTCCTATGTTTGCGTCCAGGCAAATGAGGGTAAATCAACAAAAAAGTCTATGAAGTCATTGGCAAGTTGTTTGCTCATTCCTTTTAATTATGTCAGTAAAATAAGATGAAAGATCATCAGTTGAAAGTGAGGTTCAAGCAGGAGACAGCTGAAGAGAGAGGAGTACAAAACAGGAAGATGAAAGGGTAAACGGACTTGCAGAAATACAGTAGAAGTGAGAAGCATCAGCAAGGGCATAACTGATGTTAGCTTTTCTAGGCATGTGTCTGGCTGACCTACTGTGGACATGAATTGGGCTTTTACAGGATCACATCAAGAAAACAGTGGTTTGTGGCAAGGTAGTTGCAGTTGTATGTAAGTGAAGTTTTATAATGATGAAATATGAGATCTAAGCAGCAAAAAGTCAATTTAGATGGTGAAGGATCTAAGCTGTTAGGAAGAGAATAAGAATGTTGAAAGGATGAATGCATAGGATAATATAAATTCGATGGGATTGACAGAATTTAAAACATCGTTGCTATACATAAGAGATGACAAATAAATAAGTTATGCTTTCTTCATTGATGAAATAATTTAACATTATGACATTTTACTTCTTTCCACACTGATCAATAGATTAAATGTAATCCTTGTACCAATAATAGCAGGACTTTACTGATGACCTCAAATAACTTACCCTATAAATGTTATGGATGTGTAAAGGCCCGTGAACAACTGATTATCACAAAATCATAGTAAAAACTATATAGTTCTGACAGTAAAATTGATAAAGAATGAAACAATGTGAAAGCTTAGTACTAGATGCATTTACCTATGAGAAATTATCACATGCTAAAAGTAATACCAAATATCAATGGGAAAAGGATGAATTTTAATGAATCATTTGGGATAAAATGTTACCATTTAGAGAAAACTGGAGCTACACCTTTATGCAGTGCTGTATAAAAAATACACTCCAATGATTTAACGGCCAAAATTTGAAAGAAAACTGCCAGTTTAACCAAAGAAAATTTGGGTGATGCATTTTTTTAAGTGGAATAGAGATTAATGTATTAAACAAATTTTTTGTAAGTGGAATAGAGATTTATATATTAAACAAATACCAAAATAATATATCATAAGCAAAACTATGATTTTGACTATATACATACAGATTAAGAATTTCTGTTGAACAAACATCTCTCCTGAATTAGAAACATAACAAGACAAGAGAAGATATTTGCACCTTCTGAATCTGAAAAGGTGAATGAACTAGAAATTATCATCAGAGGAGTAATCTATAGAACTGATTCGTCCATAGATGTTTTGGGAAACAATCATCTAATATATTACCTCTGGGTCTGTAGAGCCATATAGACATTCTGGAGGTCACCCCAGAAGACCATAACAAAATTAGGGAAATATGCACCCTAAGATTCAGCAAATCCATCCTGCATATATATAAATAGAAACACTTGTTCTGGTCCATAAGGAACCTCTATGGAGATTTTCCTTTTAGTATAGTTTGGGGTAAGTGGTTATTGGAAACAAGTGTAAGTGGAATGTGATAAAAGAATGTGTAAAAAATTAGTAAGCAGAAGCCTCATTTAAAGTGAGGTAGAGAGGTCAGAAGGGGGAGGTTTGACACCCTCAGTCAATTGCCAAGCACAACAGGAGGAACTCTGTAATAGCCTGTGGGGCAGAGCCAGGAGTGCAGTTTCCAGGCTGTTGGCCTCACGCGGAAAGGTGCTGCCTCAGGTAGTAAATCAGCTGTGATTGGATGGCCATCAGCTGTGGCTAGTTGGCTGTCAGCTCTAACCAGTGAGCCACTGGCCACTAATATAACTGCTGTGGCCATGCTAGCAGCAAAATGGGGTATACCAAGAAGATGGTGGCTGAGTTAGCAAGAGCGAATTGCAGTTAACACAACGGATTGCAGTTAGCAAGTGAGGTTGGTTGGCAGAGACAATGGACAGGGGGTTGCTGATCACGTGGCTCCTGCTTCCTGTGTCTCCAGCCCAGCCGCCAGCGAAATTATAATGGTATGACTCCCCTATCTGTGGCTCCGTGGGTGTTCCTTTTTGGCCTCACTGTGTCCTGTGTTCTTATATGGGGAGCGGGAGCTGTGACCCCACGTGACACCCTGCATGACAAGCCCTTCCCAATTTCCTAGTGCCCCCTAGAAAACAATTGTTTTCCCTTTGTTTTAGAGAACATGTATGTGGCTTACCATGGTTGCATGTACCAGATAGCAATTCCTTGTTTCCAACTAAACCCATTTTTGCTGGAGAAATATCTGACTAACTTTTTGTTTATGGTCAACATATTTTGTGGCCAGTAGGAGGTTCCAGAAAAGACCCCCTAAAGCTCTGAGGTTGGTGAGCAAACAGGTGTGATGCCCCCACAACCCCCTGAGGCCTCTGTTTTCTCACCACCCCAGGGTTTGAGGGTAAGTTTTCTCCTGAATGCAAGCTTCTGCTCTCTTTGCGTTGACAAACTCTCCAGGCTTTATTTGGGGTCTTTTATAAAACTCCATCATTTTCTGTTAAGGCCTTCTTCTGTTAGTACTCGTTTTGCACATCAGCCTGACTCATTTGGGATTTGGCTGTTTCTGGATACTCCCTTAGCCTTTGGCCAGATTCCTTTAGGAACCTGACTGTCTCATTGAAACTCTGCTTCAGCCTCCAGTCTGACTTCTTTGGGAGCAGACTGTTCTACTAGCACTGCTGCTTCAGCCTCCAGCCTAACTCCTTTAGGACCTGATTGTTTCTCTGTAATTGTGTGCTCAGCCATTGGTTGACCCCTTAAGGGTCAGACTCTTTTTCTGAAAGTGTACTGCTTCAGCCTCCAGCCCAACTCCTCAGGATCAAAGTGTTCTTAGCGGAACTGGCCGGTATTTAGCCTGCAGCCTTCTTGGGCCTTTTGCTCTAGAGAAAAGCTTCTGAAAAATGGGATCTCAGTTACCTAAATACTTTCAGGGTGTTCCCACCACAGGGACCTCAGCTGATTTTATGTTTAAATACCACGCTGTCTCGTCATGCACATTTCTAACTAATGAACTGATTTGACCGAAAGTAATTTAGGATAACAATGGCTGTTATATGGAACTTACAAACTCCCCAAACTTACTTTTTTTAAAAACTGAATTAGGGCAGCTATAACTCTGAAATTGGTAAAACTGAATGGAATGTCCATGTTGCTTGGTATTTGGAGGCTTCCCAACACTACCAGTAGTCTAACATTATCCCTTTGCAAACTAAAAATTTAAGATTAACTGAGGCAAACAAGTGTTTAAAGAAAGGAAAAAAAAATGACTTTTGAAGACTTGTGTTTCCCCTCTCAGCTTCTTTGTCTCCAGAGCCATCTTTCTCCTCTTCTGAATGTATCACTACCTATCCTGTTAAAACTAAGACCTCTGAGTATTCTAATAAATCCCAGATTTCTTATATTCCCTGGACGATAGCTGAACTGCAAACCAGAGTCCATGATTCTCCCAAAGTAACAGGCTCCCCATAGCTTCAATGAGGAATTAAATACAGTCATTCAGATCATCAGCCTGGTTCTCTGACCTCTATCAGCTAGCTCACTAGCTTGCTGGGGAAAGCAAGGCTCAGCCCTGGGTGAAAGTGTTGACCGAGAAAATCCTGAAAGTCACCAGCATTAAAACCAGGAAAACTACCCCGCTGACTTGTAATTGCTAAACACCTTCATTGGACAATTCCTAGGACTTTCCCAAAGCCAGTTGAGTGGGATAAAATTCAGGCTTGCTCACAAAAGCCCGATGAAACTAGTCAACATCATTATAATCAACTTCAGATTGCTTTCAAAGAAAATTCTGATTTTCCTTCAGATATTGAGTTCACTTGGGTAGCCTTTACCTGTGTGTTTATTAGTGGCCTGAACTAAGGTCTTCCCCTTTCAGTTAAAAGAACAAGGATGCAATGGGAAACAATGATACTTTAGATTTGCTTAATTTGGCAAGTTAGCTTGCTAGTACCTTAGATAAGTCACCTAGAAGTAAAATTGCTAACATTTTAAATTTTCAGCTCTGGCAAATGAAGGCTCCTATATGAAAACCAAAAAAACCTCCCAGCCTCTGACATGATTGCAAATAACTAGAAAATGGGAAAAGACATTGTCACAAATGTAAGCACTTCAGGTACTTTCAACCGTCTATCCACCTTTTTTCAGTGTCCTCCCGATCCCCCATAGTGGGGCTCCAAGGGACTACAGAGGCTCTTCTCAATTCCTCCCCTTAATCAGCTGGAAGAAACCACTCTCCAAACTGGGGAGAAATCTCTCTATGTCCACATGACAAGGAGCCATACTCTTGGTGCTCAGCCCCACTGCTATAAGCAGCCCCTGCCCTGGAGAACTAAAACTGTCCACATAGTGGGGATCACTAATAACCCTGAACAGGTTTCTGTCTCTGGACTTTTCCTTTTTGTTTAGGCCCTTTGAGAGATACTCACCCTTTTGTCCTTTGTCCCTCCATCCCTACACGTTTATACGGCTGAGGCTTCCTACACAAAAAAGCATTATGCTGAAATTTCTTTCTTCCAAAAGGGGGAAACAATTCTAGAATTTGACAGTAGACATCAACATAGGCAATCCAGTGAATGAAGGGACCTTTTAACATCTCTTATTTGCTCCTTTTCTGATAGCTCTGTAACTGAATTTGGGAGCACTGATCATCTGTCCCTATTGGATCACCTGCCATCTTCTTTACGGGCAAAATCTTCAGCTGATATTGATGGAATCTATAGTACACCTCTTATCAAGATTCAAATAGATCCTTCAAAACCCCTTCCCAGAATCAATCAATACTCTTGTAAGTACAGAGGCCCTTCAAGGTATAAAGCCCATGACAGAAAGTTATACAGCTCAGGGCCTCGTGCCTTGCACTAGTTCCTGTAATACTCCTATTTACCTGTGAGAAAACCCAAGGGATGAAGGTGGAGGTTTGTCCAGAACCTCCAAGCAATAAACAACATTGTTATCCTTCCACACCCTATTGTTTCTAACCCTTATATGCTTCCAGCCTCCATCCCAACTGAAAGTAAATGCTTTACTGTAGTTGATTTTCACATTCTGTAGTATTCTAGTTACTGAAGTTAGACAATACCTTTTTGCCTTCACCTGGGAAGAAAAACATTTCACTTGGACAGTAATGCCTCAGGGTTTTACTTAGAATCCTACCTATTTTTCACAAATCCTAAAGGCTGAGCTGGATGATATAATATTTCCCAGAGCCTATGCTGTGTTGCGATATGTGGATGACTTACTTCTTTGTTTTCCTCCCAAGTCTACTCACAGGAAGACAGCATCCACCTGGTAAAACTTTTGGCCTTCAAGGGACATAAACCCTCTAGGGAAAAATTTCAGTTTGCCTGAAAACCAGATGTAATGTTTGGAGCATCAGAGAGCAGAATAAAGGCTGCACCTGGCTGCAGATAGGTTTCATGGTGTCCTAAGTTTCTCAAAACCCCACACTAGGCATCAGCTGCTAGGTTGTCTCCAGTTAGGTAGTTGTTGCTCAAATTGAATCCCAAATCTCTCTCTTCAGGCCCAACCTCGGTACATTGAACTAAAACACAACACTGACCCAAGTTTATGAGAGGAACAAAACAACATAACCTTTAAAGCCTTAAAGGAGAGTTTAATGACCCTTGCTGCTCTTGGTCTTGCCAATGATCAAATTCCCTTTTGTTCTTTTTCTATATGAAAAGGAAGGAAGTGTCTTTGGGGTACTCACCCAAATACACAGAGACCATCGACCCATAGGGCATTACAGCCAGCACCTGGACTCTGTGGCTTGGGGTCCCCCCCACCTTAGAGCCACTACCATCACTTCCTTTTGGGTTAAGGCCACCGAGGAAATGGTCGTGGGATCCCTTTAACTATATTTGTACCCCACACAGTAGAAGCTGTCCTGAATTCTCACCACACTCAGCATTTTTAGTCAGCGACTTCACCTCCTATGAAATCATCATGTGAACCGCATCTCACATAACTCTATACGTTGTAATCACCTTAACTCTGCTGCCTTTCTTCCCTCCATTCCTGCCAAAGCCCCTCACAACTACTCAACACTGAGGGATCACCTCCTGACCCTCCTGCTGATCTGTCTGCAGGAACCTCCTCTGAGTAACGCAGATTTGCCATGGTTTACTGCCGGTTTATATTTAAAGAGTGAACATGGTAAATACCGCGCTGGCTCTGCTCTTGGAACTCCTTTTGAGGTCATCGAGGCAGCACCTTCACTTTCCGCTACTTCAGCTGAATTATATGGTCTTACTCAGGCTTGTACCTTAGCCAGGGGTAAAACTGACAGTATTGATACTAATAGTAGATATGTTTCTGGAGTAGTTCATGGTTTTGGAATGCTGCAGAAGCAACGTAGCCCCCTTCCAGTGTAAATAAAATGTAAAATGATCTGTATGTTCAGGAGCCATTGCATGCTCTACTTTTCCCTGTTGTTTTAGCTATCATTGAGATCCCTGAGCATTCTAAATCTGTCTCGCAGGCAGCTAGGGGAAATCACCTTGCAACATTTCCGAAAGGAGTACTGCACTTCAAGGAACCAACAGCAGTCAGACCTCTTTCATGTTCCAAAGGGATATTTCCCAAACTGATAACTAAGAAAACCTGGCTAGAGAAGCCTACTTGGCTTTAGAAAAGGAAAAACAAGATTTGAAATCCAACGATTGTTTCATAAAAAGAGAAAGCTCTGGTTTGAACCAAATAACAATCCAGTCCTACGAGAGACTCTAAAATCCCCACTCCTAACTACTGTACATGCACTAAGCCATTGGTCCACTGACAGAATGATAGCATTTATGAATCAATATTGGTGGGAAAATAATAAGGCTGCAAGAAGTGCCTACCTCATTTTTCCAAAGTACAACTCATGGAGGCCTATTTACACTGACCCTGGACATTTTAAATTCCCTAATGGACCATTTGAGGTTTGCAAAAGGATTTCACACAGCTTCCCCTGTGTCATGGGTATAAATATGTTTTAGTCATGGTACCTGTTTTTTTCTCACTGGACTGAAGCTTTCTTTTGTAGAGAGGCTAATGCCTTGTCTGTGGCTAAACTCCTTTTAGAAAAGATTACAATGGAGCAAAATAAGAAATGTTTTCAACCACTGTAAACTAAAATTAAAATCAAACACACAAAACAACCCAACTATATATTTTGAATAATACAAATATATTCTAAGATGCTTGTCAAGTAAAATAAGTTATCTAATTTGGAGAAGAGGGGGATGGTAATGTGAAAGAGAGTAAAGAAAAAAAAGAAAAAAAACAAGTGGACTTGCATAGACATGAGTAGTATAATATTAATTGGAAAAATAATTATCAAATTATACATTTGATATCTAAATAAAGCATGTGTGATCTACATATGTTTACTACTTTTTTCTTTCCAAACAAAACACTATTTTCTACTATTGCTTCATTTGTAGAATCTTTTATTTCTAAGAAATTTTATAAGGATTTATGTATATTTGAACTAAAATTGTAGATTTTCCTAAGGACAAGACACAATAATTAATATAATTTACTGCTACTTGCACAAGTAAATTATTTTCCTTGCATCACAACTTAATTTGATGTCTTGTTTTGCTCACTTGTAACTTTTAAACAAATTTATATAAATGAAATTTTAACACTGCTTCAAAAGGTTTTCTTATATTGTCTCATTTTAGCTATTTTTCTATTATCTCAGATGTGTTTTAAAAATAAAGGAATTTCCCATTGATGTTTCATTTAACAATGAAAAATAGTCTGAGGCAGAAAGTAAAAAAAGTGCATCCTGTAATTTCATATTTAAATTTAAAGAATTTTAATCCCTAGTCTTGTACTGTAACAATTCCCTGGAAAACACTGGATTTAATATTAGTTCAGTAAATCAGTATCTTTGCAAACATTGGTTTATATTGTACTCCTAGTAATTTTAAATGATTCATACCAATAAAAATATGGCTTTAATAAAGCACAAACTACATTTTCTTCTATAGAATAAATTAAGTTGAACAATATTTATGTTGCTGGAGTTCACTATTCAGTGAATATTTAGAAATATACCAGTACGTGTTGTTCACTTAAAATTACCCTCAAATAATGAAAGTTAACTCACACTTTTCTTTTCCACTTTTAAATTGCTTTTTCTCTTGTCTTGAACTTGAATTTAGAAATGGCAGGATCTCAATAGAGGTAGAGGGTAATTTCCCACAAGACCTGGCTAATTTATAGCTTTCAACACGCCAATGACCCCTGCAATTTGGCAGTTGCTTCATTAATTTCGCTACACCTGCTCCATTTATCTTGCAAAAAAAAGACAGATAAAGGCACAATCTTCTCCCACTGCAGCTATTGTCAAGAAAAGTCCTTCATGTCTTTCTGAAGTAAATTGTAACCAGCATTATGGAGAACAAAAAGACAGTAGCGTCAGATGAATGTTCCCAGTTTGTTACCTCGATGGAGAAAGAAAGTTTGAACAGCCACATACTTTTAAAGGAAGTTTTTTCCACCCTGAAATTGTATGCCTTTTCAAAGACTCCGTTGTTCACCGGGGCTGCCATCTGATTCATACAATTTTAGAATTAAAAATAAAAGTATCCTGAGATTTTTTAAAATAATGTTTTCTCATATGTAATGATAAATTATATAGGCACCCTGATTAACATTTATCTAGCTGGCTAGCTAGCTAATGAAAAGAAAAAAAATAAATTAAAGGCTGTCTAACATTTATGTGTTTACAATATTAGGCAATATATTTCCATGAAATATATGCCATACCTTGAGTACTTCTAGCACCATGAAACATGTATTTTTATCAACATGGAGTTCATTAATTAAAAACCAAATATTTTTATTGTTGTCATGACATTCTTTTTGCACTTTATTTATTCATTTTTTATTAGTTTCAGGTGTACAAAACAATGCAATAGTTAGACATTTTACTCCTCACAAAGTGATAACCCTCCTCCTCCAATCTATTGCCCCTCTGACATTGTATATATCTATTACAATTCCATTGACTCTATTCCCTACGGTATACTCCATTTCCCATGACTACATATATATATATATATATATATATATATATAATTATAGTTGACATACAATATTATTCAGTTTCAGCTTCAGGTGTACACTGCAGTGATCAGGCATCTACATCGTCCATGAAGTGGTCTCCCTAATAAGAGAAGTGTCCATCGGATACCCTACCAAACCTTTACAACGTTCTTGATTATATTCCTCAAACTGTCTTTCATATCCCCATAGGAATATTATAGTTCTCAATCTATGCTGTCTAATCCCTTCCCCTTCCCCTTCATCCCCAAGCCCTCCCTTCTAGCAACCATCAGTTTTTCCTCTATATTTCTGAGACTATTTCTCTTTACTTTGCTCATGTATTCAGTTCTTTAGATTTCATATACAAGTGAGATCTGGGCTTTGATTCCCCCCAAAAAGGTATTATTTGCAGACTTGCACCAAGAATGGCCAACAACCAGTCTTGGATTTTGTAGTAATTGTTTTTGCCTAAAATTATGGCCCATCTGATTTTCAAATTCAACATTGACAAGTAGAATTACAGCAGCTATGTTGGAAATAGGTCTACATATCATGTTTGTCAAGATTATTGAGGTTGGACGACAATAACTTTCTACTATGTGGGTTGTAATATTTTAGACTCCACTCCTCTTGGTCTGTTTCTTTATGGACCACAAAGATGTTCGTTTCTTATATTTATCTATCTATCTTCTAACTTTTTAATGTATTTCCATCAGAAAACAGGGGATCTTCTTAAGAGGATTCATAGGCCTTATATTAAACAGGTTACTTGAGTTAAGCAAATATGCATTCATTATTCCAACAAATATTTGTGGTCTAACAAATGGGTTAAATGTGTTACAAACATTAGAAAATCTCTTTCCTATCCTGCCATTTATGACAACATGAGTGGACCTTGATGGCATTATGGTAAGTGAAATTAGTCAGACAGAGAAGGACAAATATTGTAAGATTTCACTTAGATGTGTAATCTAAAATGCTGAATTTACAGAAACAGAGAGTAGAACGTTAATTAACAGGGGCTGGAGGCTAGGGAAATGGGAAGATGTTGGTCAAAGCGTTACAGACTTTCAATTATAAATAAGTTTTGCAGATCTAATGTATAGCATGTGATAGTAGTTAAAAATACTGTATTATAAACTTTAAAGTTGCTAAGAAAGTATAACTTAAATGTTCTCACCACAAAAAAAGGTAATTATGTGAGGTGGTAGAGGCATTATTTAACACTACGGAGGTAATTATTTTGTAAAATGTAAGTGTACCAAATAAACAGGTTGTACACTTTAGACTTACAAAATATTATATGTAAATTATATCTCAATATTAAGATACAAAAGAAAATATATTTCCTTAAGGATTTTTTTCAGTTTCATTTGACCAGATAAATACTAGGATTAAAAATATCTGTTGAAGAAAATAAAAATTACTATGCATGACAGATAGGTAAACTAGAATATTGTGAATGACTATTTAAATACTGTTATAGCTTTTGTGTTTTGGTTTGCTTTTGTGTTTGTTCATATAACAGGTTAATTCATGGATATACGTATCAGACATGTAATGAAAGTAATTTCAAACAGTTTGAATAGAAAATCATCAGAAATTTTTGTTTCTTGAAAAATGAAAACATTTTTCAAGAAGCCAACACAACTGTTACTTTAAAATTCTCTCAAATGTATTTGTTGCAATCTGAATCGTAGTAAATTACGAGGATCACCTCAACTTTTTTCAACGACAGCTTGTACAGTTAGTTATGCAATTATATGTCACTTGTTATTTAAATAGCTTAATGATAAAAATGATGGAAGAAAAAATTTGAGTGTATTATACATTAAAGTGCCTCATGGATGGCTGCCAACATTTTCATATTCCCTTTCTATAAAGTTTAGTGCAATAATTTAATAAAACCTATAAATGTTGCAAAATAATTTTTATGGGAATAATGTATCTAATATGCTGAAGTCCAAAATATCAGTGATAGCATAGATTCTAATTTTAAGAAACGTTCACCAAGTTCATGAACTTGAATTAATTTTGAAACTTAAATGCAGAATGTAACAAGTTAATGGTATGAGGTTATCTGAGAGATTCTTCCTCAGTTATAGGAGAGATTTTCCTATCCTTCTTACAGTTTTAAACTTAGTGTCATAAAATGCTTATTAAAATGCTATAAATTCAAATACTAAAGTTGGGAACATTTTCAATTCATGGAAAAGAGCTAATTTATTTAACAAAAATAAAAAATAAAATTTAGATGAGATAAAATGCCAAGAATCCAAATAAAAATAGAAAAAAAAGAAACCATTTTTTGACAAAAAAAGAGAGGCAGGGACAATTAAACATGTAAGTAGATGTCCAGCCTCACCAGTAATTTAAGAATTGTTTAATTCAAATTACAATGAAATAGGTATAAGAAGTTTCAAAAGTACCTTGAATAAAGAGTGCTGTTACTATTCTTGTAGTTTCTGAATATTTGATGAGTATAGAGAATAATGATTGTTTCTAAAACATTCACATTATACTATTGAAGTAAAGTTGGATATTGTAAGTTGAAGCAAAAATCAAATGGACCTGTTAGCTCCTCTCTTCTCACTGGAATCCTTGGGGCAGGACTTTCAAGAGAGATATGAGTCTACGTTGTAGGCAAATCTATTCATGTCCCTGTCTCCTACCAGCTCTAGGAAAGGGATACATAGAAATGCATGACAGTGTTTGCTAATCAGATCTACTCAAAGTATAAGGGCTAAAAACCACATAAATATGATTGGGATAAATTGCTCCTCAAGGAATCTGAGTGAAGTAAATATGTCACTGCAATATTTGTCCAAAAAATAAAAAAAAAGTTGATAATGCATAATATAAGAAAAAAAAAGTTAATCCCTTACACTTCTGATAAGTGTTCTACCTATTTGGAGGTAATTTTAATGGTATTAAATTCTAACATGAACAGACTCAATGACACAGAATATCCTAACAACGTATTATAGATAGTACTTATCTTTGTGATACCTTCTCCAGAATAAATACAATTCTTATGTGCAATAAGCTTGGAATTGCTTTTTTTAAAAACTACATATTTAGAAAACCCTTTAGTCTAATATAAAAAAAAAAAATCTACCTTAAATGTGAAATCTTCTACTGTTGGTTTGGGATTGACAAACACATTTTGATGGATAGCTTTCTTTTTTTTTTATTTTTAAAGTCCTTCATGAAATTATTTGCCTATTTCAGTTTTTTCCCAGTTTCTCTACAGCCAAGTAGTCAGATACTTAACTATACTTAGACATTTTGACTATTTAATATTTTTAGTTTCCATTCAAGCAAATTCAAACACTTCACATTTGAAATTACTTTTGAAACAAAATACAAAAATGAAGCCAACAGAATGAGATTTGATGAAGAATAGTTTAGCAGTTTCAGAATCAATCCAAAATTCAGTCCATTGAAGCAAAATGTTTATTCTGAAATTTTGACATAACTTGTGCTACATTTTTATTTTTAAAAGTGTCTAACAGAGCTTATCAGAGAATAAACGAAAGATAGATACACATTCAGAAAAACTCCATAGGGAATAAAGAATGATGAAAAGTGATTCCCTCATGTTCAAACTTTGATATACACGTACATACAAGTATAAAATTGCATCCCTAAAAATATGATTAGCTAGAATATCAAAAAGCTTTGTAATTCTATACATATTTTTCTCTATTTATGAAAAATGCAAAAATAGACATGGCTACTTAAGAAGTAAAAACATGTTTAGCCTTAATAAAATGTATTTCATTTATCTTTAGAAATTCCTCTTCTTCTGTAATCAAGAAAATACAAAATTCTGTGCAGAAGATGCAAAATAAATTGGGATTGAATTAAAAGTGGAAAAATACCATTACTCAGTTATTTATCTGAAAAAAACTTTATTACTTAAAAGTTATCAATACATAGTTGTTCTCTTTAAAGTGGATAATCATAAGGGGGGGGAATCACTCCTTATTTATTCTCATCATCTGCTCACCTACATTGTTTTTATTTCTACTATTCCCATCTCTGACATTTCTTCCCGAACTATTACACACACCTCTCTATACCCCTTCAACATGCCAGTATTCCTTAAGCACACTCTACATAATTAACTATAATATTCTATTCTTCCCTCTAGATTGTGTAACTGTTCAAAATATTTGCTGCCCCTCCCATGATGCAAATTTACATCCACATCCCAGAGGTATAAAGTGTGGCCATATGACTTACAGAGTTTATTCTGGGCACCAAAGTTGAGGCTACATCACATGTTGTGTGTCTGTTTTTGTTTGTATGTTTAAGGCATTTGTATTGAACAAATTATTTTATTTTGAAACTATCAAGAGTAAAAGATTTTTCTTTAAATAAAGTAAAAACAGAAACAAATTCTAGGAAAAATGCAGTTTTAAACATTCAAAATAAAATTTTTAAAGCTAAAAGAACTCTAAAGTCAGATAAAAATTAATGTAGTTACTTGAGATGCTGCTTATTTGAAGAAATTAATTTTGGATAAAAATGAAAACTATAAGGACAGGGCCAAGAGTCTGTTGAATTTAATAAAACTAAAACCTGTCCTTGTGTCCAATTTTAATATCAGCATAGCATCAATGGTAACATAAATAAAGCCACTAACTATTTGTTTGCAAATTACGAATGACTGGTTTACTCGGTAGATAACTACATTGAGTGAGTATCAACTACATGCAAGGAGCTTAATGTACATTACCGTTTATTACCTTATGAAATTTAATCACACAGAGGTATATGTATAACTGTAGCATTACAATACATGAGTAAAGTGAGGCTCAGAGAAGATACATGTGCAGATTATGCCTACCTTCAGAACTTGTGTTTTTTACATTATGAGGCCAAATGTCCATTTCTTTATTTCCACAAGAGAACCACTAACAGAAATAGTGGATGACCTTTGTTAAAATAGAGTTCTTTATGACTTTGAAATAAAGTATAAAAACCATGGCTAAGAAGTGATTCCTCTCTGATCTTGGAAAAATCAATGTCTTCATTTGTTCCTTGATTGTGTCAGTGGAGAGAAGACTATGTAAGACTATGTAAGACTATGACCTAGCAGAAATTCATTTAAGGGGGACAATAAGAACCCAATTTAAAATCATGTGAAGTGAGAGTTTTACTAGAATGACCTTTCTACCTTTGCAGTTTCTTATTTGTTTGTTTCATATAAATCTACTGTTTTGACGGACACTATATTTAACAGTTTCCTTTCTTATTTGAAATAAGCTGACATGTAAACTAACAAAAATGAAATCTGTAAGTGGACAGGTATAAAAGTATTATCCAAAATAAAACTTATTGCTTGTCAATTTGGTAAAATCAATTCTTAGCAAGCCAAGGCAGAAAATTATGAATACTAAATAGAACACAATAGTCAGGAAGTCATATTATACCTAAGCTTATGCATATTGAACCCAAGCTTGTATTTATTTTTTGTCTGGTGTTTCATATTAATAAAAATGCACACACACACACACACACACACACACACACACACACACATTCATTTACATTTAAAAATGTCAAGGTCAGGTTTCCTGAGTTCTAAATGAGAACCAGCTGTGACATTGAACGTGATTTGGGGAGGACTGAAATTTAATAGGACTGCAAATTCAACTAAAATACAAAAATAGAGCTTTTTAATGAAGAATTTCATTTAGAATGCCATTACATAAGAAGATATGGATGATGGTAATGTTAAATAAAGAAGAGTTTTTTGTTTGTTTGTTTTTTAAGAAATATCAATACCACAAAACCCTATTTCTCACAGAGCACCTAGAACATATTAATGTATCATGTCTTAATTAAAAGATTGTAATTTCTTCAGAGATTATTTTCTTTGCATTTGATGCCTTGATTTAATGATATAATTTTCTTTGTCTTTGGTATTCCTGCTCTAGATTTAGACAGAAGACAAAATAAATTTTAAACAAAATATAAAATATTTGAGTAAAAACTGCTTAAAATTTTCTTGTCTTCTTAAAGTAGCCTACTTTGAAAGGTAGCTCCTATAATTGTTTGTTTGTTCGTTGTTTCATATATAAAATTCGTAGTGCAGACACATTTGAAAAGTTTTCTTTTCTGTTGGAAATTTTTTAACACTCTAGAAAAAAAGATGTTTTTGCAAAGCCCATCTAAGCAACTTCCTCTATTTTAACCTCTCCATATTTTATTTGCACTTAAGACACAGAATAGAGGAAATAGTTTTTAAATCTGTTAGAAATCACTGGATCTTTCTATATCTTTTTCTTCCCATTAAACCCCAATCATCCTCACAAAACCAAAAGTGAAATGCTCTACTTGTTTTAATTCACAGGCATATATAATGAATATATAGCTTGATGACTAAAATAGCAGACATACAATTAAGAGAATAAATCTATAATAGTTTTTGAGATATAATTATACATTAATTTAATTGGAGATAGTAATTTTTATTTGACTTTAGCAATCACAGATTCTTTAAAATAAATAACTTCCTGTGACTACAAAATGAAATATTTGATGTCAATACAGAAATAGGTAATATTCTGAATTGTTAGTATTTGTAATTTTGTTCAATGTCAGCTTTTTATGGGAGTGATAAATAATAATATTATTTTATCAAAAGCTTTGATTAAGTTATGGTTTCTTTCATAACAGTGGTTGGTTGATGTTGTCTATGAAATGACATAGACTTTCAGACCAACCATTAGCAAATTCTCAGCTCTCAGAGAAAATGCACTGGACCATTGCAACATGTACTCACCTGCCTCCTTTCTATAATCTCCCAGTAGTTCCTTGACCTCCTTTTTTCAGCTACAGCTTTGGTAAATAAAGTCTAGAAAGTATAATCATAATTTATAAGCTCAGCTCTTAGAAGAAAATTAATTTATACTAAGGTATGTAGCAAGCAACTCAGATACACTTCAATGACAATTGGACTACCTGTCCCACAGAACAATTTATTTTCTTTTTAGCCTATTTGGTATACAGAAAACTATAAGTATGCTATGCAGAAAATAAATAGTGTGTCCTAAATGCTTTACTTCTATTTGTCATTTAATGTTCACTTCAGTCATAGGATAGAGTAGAATTATTATGTTCATTTTACAAATGAGGAAACTGACAGGTGAATGATTACCTAATATCAGAACTAGTTAGTTAAAAAGCCCATTTTTTAATTCATTAAATATGATTGCCAAGTTTCTGTTCTTAACCACTATACTAAGGGTTATACTTATAATTGGAGTTTAGGAGGAATAGAAGATAGTAAACATAACAGAAGATGAATAACTGAAGAGATAAAGGCTAAGAGTTTTCAAAAACTAATGAAAGACAATAAATAACTGATTTTAGAAGCTCTTGAAAACTAAGCTGCATAAATACAAAGGAAAAACACACCCACACCTAGGCACATAATAGTAGACCTAATGAACACAAATCTTATGAAAAAAACAGAAAACAGAGTCACATTATTTTCAAAGAAGGAACAATGAAACTTGTGATTGAGTACTTAGATACAGAACTATAGTCAGAAGACAATGGTGCAGTGTCATCAAATGGCTGAAAGAAAATAACTGCCCACCTAGAACATCATATGAGCAACAACAAAAGTCTTTCACAGATGAAAAAAATAAAAATATTTCTCCAACCCAAAATGGAGAGAATTAGTCAGTAGTAGGTCTGCAGTTAATAAAACAGAAATAAAAGAAAAATGACATCAAATGGAAGTATGGAAATATAGAGAGCAATGAATATCAAGAGATAAATATATAGTAATATACATAATTGCAGACTATGTAAAATAAGGTGAAAGAATTAAAGGGTTCTAAAATCATGCACTTTTCAATGAGTAGTAGAAGTGCTAATTGATATTAGACTTTAGTAACTAAATGGGGCATGTCTTAATTTCTAGATAATCAGTCAATGAGCCATAAAGAATATGTTAATTAACACACTAGGGAAAGAAAAATTAATAATAAAAACAAGCAATCCTAAAGAAGACAAGGAAGAGAGAAAAATAACAGAACAAGTAGAATGAGAGAAAACAAAAATTAACTTACATAATAAATATATATATCACAATAACAGCACATTAAAAATACAGGCTAAACAATCTAATTAAGATACACACCATAAATATATGGACCCCAAAATATTGAAAGTTGCAGAATAGGAAGAGATATATAAGGCAACACTGACTGTAGCAGGCTGAATAATGCTCCTCCTCAAGATGTCCCTGTCCAGATCTCTGGAACATGTAAGTGTTACTTTACATGGCAAAAGGGACTTTGCAGATGTGATTAAGTTAAAGATTTTGAGATAGGAAGGTTATCTTGGATTTTCCAGGTGGCTCTGATGTCATAAAGTGTCCTTATAAAGGGAGTAAGAGATGTGATGACAGAAGCACGAGATCACAGTGATATCAGGAGGGGGTCAGGAGCCAAGGAATCCAGGTGGCCAGTAGAGGCTTAAAAAAGGCAAGGAAACACTCATCCTCTTTAATTCTTCTAGTGAACACCTTGATTTTTACCCAGTGAAACTATTTTGGACATCTGAACTCTAGAACTGTAAGTAAGTGGGGTACATTGGTATTGTTTTAAGCCACTAAACACATGGCAATTTATTACAGCAGCAGTAGAAAACTAATACATTAACCCAAAGAAAATAGTTACTGTAATAACCGAAGACAAAACAGAGTTTAGGATTAGAAGAATTACTAGATATGCAGATGAACATTTCTTTAAAGTAAACAAGTTAATCCACCAGGAAGGTACACAAATCTTCATTCACCTAATATCACAGCATTAATACATGAAGCAAAAGTGATAAATAAATAAATAAATAGATAGATAAAAACAAATGGGGAAATTATAGGTAGATTTTTTAAAAAAAAATAAATTTTATTGGGGAATATTGAGGAACAGTGTGTTTCTCCAGGACCCATCAGCTCCAAGTCATTGTCCTTCAGTCTACTTGTGGAGGGCGCAGCTCAGCTCCAAGTCCAGTCATTGAACCAGCAAGGTTGTTTTTAAGAGCTCGTGCTCTAACCAACTGAGCCATCTAGCCACCCTTCCAGGAGCTCAGTGGCAGCTCATTGTCTTCAGTCCAGTTGTGGAGGGCGCAGCTCATTGACCCATGTGGGAATTGAACTGGCAACCATGTTAAGAGCTCGCGCTCTAACTAACTGAGCCATCCAATCGCCCTATAGGTAAATATCTTTAACACACTTCTCTCAATAACTGATGAGAGAAACAAACTCTTCAGTATTTTATATATAAAATATGAACATGATTGTCAGGATAGAACTAATTTATATATATTGAAGATTGTTCATGACATGGTATCTTAGCCAAAATATTTCAGATAGTGAGCTAAAAAACAAACTAAATTTTTTTTCTTAGAATTGAAGACATATGAAGTTATGAAAATGTAGATGCAAATGACAAAGTCTTAGACAATAATAAGACTTAACAAAACTGATATAAAATAAATATCAGATCAAAACAGATATGCACTGTTTAACAAATTAAAACTTAAACTAAAAACTTCTTATAAAGTAATGCCCAGGTCCTAAATAATTTAATTATTTCAAACACTGAATGGAACAATTACAGTAACCTTTAAAAATATATATTAGATGACATACAAGCAGAAAAACCTACTCTTTTCATGAAACCAGTACACTATGAACAAAATGATGAGCAAAAGATTAGCAAGACAAACTTGGTAACATTAATTATTAATGTTCATGCTGTGTTTATTTCAACAATGTAAGGGTCCTTTAATGATTAAAATCCAATGAATAAAATTCACTGCATGATCAAAAAAATGGATAAAAATCACATGAGAAAAAAATTAAAAAGTAAATTAAGGAAAATAGTCTCATAATATCAGATATAAAAATAGATTTTGTAAAATTCATCATCTATACAAGACAAAAAAGTCATGAAAACAAGGAATAGAAGGAATTTAGGCATGTCCTTATTCTAATATAAAGTAACCCCACAAAATCCCACAATAGATATAATGTTTAATTATGAATTTTTACAATATTACTCCCAATGTTGCAAATAAAATCAAATACTTATGATCATCATCTTTATTCTGTATTGAACTCTAGACTTCACCAAGTAGAATAAGGTAAGAAAAGAAATAAAAAACACAAGGATAAGGAAATAGTGCTAAAACGCCTATGATTGAAGACATGATTGCAAACATCTAAATGCAAAAACAAACAAAAACCATAAACAATTAGAAAGAGTTGAATTTAACAAGGTTAGTATGTATAAAATGAATATAGAGAGATTAATCCTATTTCTATGAAATATAACATTTAAATTAAAATGTTAAAATGCTATTTAAAATAATAAAATTATTAGGCATAAGTCTAATAAAAACTGCAATACTTCTACTAAGAATATATAAAATTATTCAAAAAAATAAAGAAAGCCTAAATAATAGGGAAACAAACTGTTTATAAATTAAATAAACTCAATTTTCTAAAAATATTTTCCCAAATAGATATAGAGACTTAATTTAATGCCATTCAAAACCTCAGCTGTTAGTTTTTGGAAATCAACAAGGTGCTACAAAAATAGATATGAAAGAAATGCAAAGACAATACCTAAAATAATCAAGAAGTAGAAGAACAAGGTTAGAAGATATACAATACTATATAATAGTAGTATATAACTATAGTAATTACAAAAGTGGTATTGGTTCAAGTATAGACTAATAAACCAATGGAAAAAAATAGTTATCAGAAATAGAACCACACACACACGGACACTTGATTTATAACAAAATCAGCATTGCAGATCAGTGGAGAAACAGTCAATTGCATATCCCCATTAGGAAAAAGTGACTATTCACTAAGTTCCAGGTTAAATAAATGTTAAAGAATGAAAATAAAATTTCTAGAAGAAAACATAGAATATACTTATGAACCAAGAGAAGTGAAATACATTTTAAGCAAGACATAAATATCAGTTACCATAAAGAGGAAAATTGATAAATGGAACTACAGTAAATTTAATGCATGTTCATCAAAACCATTTTTAAGAGATAAAAATGTGATCTATAAAGTGGCAAAAGATATATGCAGCATATATAACCAACTTTCTAGTATCCAAAATATATAACAATTGAAATCAGTAAGAAAAATAGATAAAAAGAAAAACCCCACCATAATGGGTGGGTAAAAGTCTTGGGTGGTATACCCCCCAAAAAAAAAACAAACAAAAAAAACAGACATCTAAAAGAACTGTAAACATAAAAAACTTTCAATCCCATTAATCACTAAGGGAATGCCAAAAAACCTCAATGAGCTGTAACTATAACTACCAGAATGATTAATGTAAAAGATTGTCAATGCCAAGTGTTGGCAAGAGTGTGGGGCAGGAAGAACAATCATTCAATGCTGGTGGAAATTTAAATTTCTACAACTGACATTGAAAAACTGTTTGACAATATCCATTAAAGGTGAACCATATAGTAAGAACTAGCAGTTCCATGACTGAGTGTAGCAGAGAAATGATTGTGACAACTTTTTTCATAATGGATTAATGGAGAAAAATTGGAAACACCTGAATGCTCATTAATAGGGGAATGGATAAATGTTCTAGTCATAGAATACTATAGAACAATACGAATGAACAATAAAACTCCTATAATCTACAACATGGATAAATCTCACAAGCAATTGTTGTGTAGAAAAAAGAGTATATAATGCATAATTCTAGTTATAGAAAATTGCAAAGCAAACAATGTGAATTGATGGTGTTATGTCAGAATAGCAGTTAAATTGATGAGGGATAAACCTGGACAGAAGAGTGCCTTTGGGGTATTTATAATGTTCTGTTTCTTGACTTTGATATTGTATGTACTATAGTGTTCACTTTGTGCTAAATCATTGTATTGCAAACTTAAAATTTATGCAAATTTTATGTAAATGTTTTATATTTATATTTTATATATAAATGCATGCATATTTTATATCATTAAAATTTTATGAAAATAACGGCCACTATGATGAGTTTGTAAATTTCTATATAGTTATGTCACTTGTACCACATAGTTTTGACCATTTAACAAGGACAGATATTTCTTTTGTATAATTTTAGTAAATTGAATTATTAATTTTAAGGATGCTACTCATCTTTAATAATACATCTAGGTTTGAGTAAATTTAATTTGATAGTAATAGTTATATTAGCTTCTAATGGATTAGTATTTGTCTGATATATTGGTATACTTTTTTTTTTTAAGTTTTACTTTCAATTTCCCATATCCTTAAGTATGGTGTGTACCTCTTATAAATACATTGTAATTAGATTTTCACTTGAACCCAATCTGGCAACCTCTGCTTTTCCCTGGATGATTCAGTTTATTTGCATTTTATGATTTAGATATGTTTAAAAATCTTTGCAGTCTTCATTTGCACTTTATATGTCTCTGTAGCAGATGATGTTAAAAATCACGCCCAGATTTCTTTAGAACTTTTTAGCATTTATGTCCACCCTTGACTTTGGCCACGGCCTGCTTCTGCAGCCCATGGTTAGAGGGTTGTGCTGGGGCTACTGGGCCACACAAGGCCTACTGGGGCAGAACTTGAGCAACTGGGAACTCACATCCCCTTGGGGAAGACTTTAACTGCAAAACCTGATGGTGCAGGAGTATAAAACCCTTTTCTTAGCTCTAGATTTTATTTCCATTTTATTTCCCCCCTTTGTTTGAAAAAAATAATTATTAAAAATAATCATTTTGAAAAATAGGAGTTTTCAAAAAAAGTTTTGAAATATAATGCTTGAAACAGTCAATATCTGTTTAGACTCAAGTTTATGTTTTGAATTTCTTTCCTCAGTAATGGTTATTGTTTACTATTGGATCATCTGTTTGAGATAATGTTCTTTCTTACTGAAGAACATCATTTAAAAGATGCTTTTCAGTGCCATTTTGGGGATACTGTCCCTGTTGTCTCCCATTGTTGGATGACCCAGGATAAGTTTCAAGATCCCAAGTTTTAAGTAAATGTCTGAAGTCCACTGCACACGTTTGTGTGAAACTCTGTCCTTCCTTCCCAGATACCAAGCCATTAATATTTAATATACTTGATTATGGAGATCAGCAAGTGATACGAAAAATAGTGAGTTTATCAATATCTGCTTACCATTTTACTAACTTACTTGTTCTCTTAATTTTGAAGGCCTTTTTTTCTTTTTATATGTTGGCAATGATGTGTGTATAAGAGAGACTATAGATGCATTGTTGTATGGACTAGGTGTATATAGGTGCATAATTGTTTCACCATTCCCTGGGTGGCCAAGCTGTGTACCTAAGCTTCAAAGGCAGAGAAGTGCAATCCAGGAAAGAGACCAGTACATGATACAGAGTCCCTAAGAATAGATAACACATATACCAGGCTCAAGTGGTACAGCATTTACTTACAGCAAGAGAGAAGAAAGTGAACAAGATCCAGCCCCTTAACCATGCATCAGGCCCTCATGGCCAGTGGGTCCACTCCACAGGCAAAGTGGGTGATATAGCAGCACACTCCCTCCCCACTTTGTGCTGCATTGAAAGTACCCTCACTCATCTCCTGTGAAGTCTGAAATACAGAAAGTTGGAGGCATGCCTGAGGGCTACTGACAGAACAGGAGAATGCATTGAGTTTGAACAAGGAAAGATATTCTCACACAAGGTGATAAACTTGTCATAGGCTATGAGAGTTTACTTTCTCTTGGTAAGGAAGGGCCCCAGGTCCCAGGCCCATCCTTATGCAGCCCAGTGGCAGAAGGACTGCCTGCTGCAAGCGAAGGCCTCTCCCAACAATAAAGATGGCCTTTGTTCATATTCGTGATTAGTGGTATCCTTCTAAGGCGGTCTTGCATGTCATATTCATTATTCTGGCCAATTTACTGAAGTCCTCATTAATGCCATCAATCTTAACTTTTTCACAGCATCAAAAATGTCAGTATCTTTACAAAGAAAGAAAATCAGATCAACAAATTTCAAAAGAAAACTTTGTAAATTAAAAATGCCATTTCTTAAAAATAAAAAGCAGTTTTTACTGACATAGAACTACTCACATCCATATGACTAACCCATTGTCTCGCTGGAAGAAGCAATACCTTCCTTCACACACATGGGTGTAAGCAAATTGTTTCTAAATAGATTGTTTCTGTATTTAAGGTCAAGAGGTGAAGTCATATAAATGCTTTGATCTCCATAGGGTTGGTCTAGCTAATGAAGCAAAGTTACTTATGTCTACAGGTTAAATTCTCCTTTTAAAAATTCCTCTTATTTGCTTCACTATTTCTCTTCTCTGATATTCTGGTTCAATGAGTCTCCCTTTCAATGGGACATTTATTTTTATATATGTTAATTACTTCAAACAAGTAAGAATCCAGACATGTTGCCTGAGAGATGTTTAATTTTAAAGCATGTTTAATGTGATGTATTAGTTTAAAAGTTCAACTCTTGATAGACATCCTTTTATTATTATTATTATTATTATTATTATTATTATTATTTTCTAATTATCAAGACTTTATTAAGAATCACTTTGTTGCCAAAAAAGGAGCAATCTTAATCTCTACATTTCTTATTGTGCATAGGTTCCAAAGTAAAGCAAGATAGCACTAATTCAATACTTGCTATTTACTACACAGCAAAGTTATTTCACAGTGTGTTATTTAATAATTACAATGACATGAAGTTTTGGTTATTATTTTCATTGTAGAAATTAAAAATCATTCCACAAATGCAAAAGTATTATATGATCAAATAAACATACGAATTTAGGAATGTAGAACTTTAATATAAATCATGCACGGACGGGAACACTAAGCTAGATGTAGAGTTAAAACATTTGAAATAATATTTTAAACACCTATGATAGCAGCATTGTTATTCTGAGCTGTCAACAATGGAATTAGCTATCCTACTCAGTACTAAACTATCAATTACTGAAAACTCTCACACTGGCAGTGAGTTTACAATTATTTTCATAGAAGATATTTTTACATGGACATGGCATTGTCTCCAGACATGAGAAAGAAATATGATTTCTCTTACTGTATTATTATGTTTTATAAGACATTATAGAATAAAATTTGGTCAACATATATTGTTTCAAATTAATATTTACCTAACTAAACAGCAGGAATGGATAATGAGAGTAAAAACTTCTATGTCATTTAAAAAATTCATTCCAGCCTTTAATTGCGATTTACATTGCACTTTGGGAAACGTTGAGTTAAAGGGTTGCAATTTTTCTTCTTTTACAAGAGAGGTGACCTCAGCCTTCACTAAGTGCTTAGTGGAAGCATTTAGCACAGCAAAATTGCAAGAGCATCCCAAGAGAAAATGAACTGCCATTGATACCGATGTCCTTTATAGAAAAGGAACTTCAAAACAATTTTACCTTAGTAAAAGGAAGATAGAGCTGATTAACTCCAAGCTAATCAAACGAGTCGGCCAAAATACTAAGTGGGATACTCTCAAAGCTTTATTTTAAACAAAAGTAATCAAGAATCTGTATTGTGCTAGTGACTTTTATCATAAGGTTCTGAAGTCTCTGTACACTTAGTCAAAGGTGTTCTTTCAAGATATAGGTTGCCCTTAGCCTGTATTGTACTTTGTACTTGACTTTCACAATGGTACTGGTATAGAGTTCTAAAGATTTTATTCAAAAGACTTTAACTTTAGTATTTCAGAGGGTTACAAAGGACTTCAAGTTAAAAAAAATTACAGAATAGAAAAATAAAATTATATATGAAATGTGCATGTGCGTATTTATTTATTCATATATTAATGTGTGTGATTTGACAAAAGATCACATGTAAGAATAAATTTAGTCAATATCAGAACCAAGAAATAAGTCAAAACTATTTAATGCTATAAAACCTTTTTGGATACACAATAGAGAGCATATTAATTTTAATATAGACCTCTGAAATTCCAGTGACATTTTTTTTTCTGAATAACACTATATTAGTTAATGGTTATCTCAACATATCTCATAAAAGTAAATTGGATTAATATTGTCCTTTTAATAAAAAATGTCACAGAAACGTCACAGAAAATATATACATCCAAATCCTACTTTCCAGTTGAGAGTATTTTTTAAGAAAAATCATATGAGCATTTGGTTTAAAATAAGAAAAATAATATAAACATTTGGTGATGCTAAATAGCCCAAATCTTTCATATCCTCTGGTGGTCATACCATAAGAAAGAAAAATGAAGACAAGGTTTAAGATGAATCTCTTTTAAATGTCTGTGCTGCTTAGCTATGTGTCTTAGTTATTCCATCACTTGTTTACAAATAATACAAATAAACTTAAGTTAATTTAAGTAAAATTCCAGAAGGTTCCACAAGGGAATCACATGAAATCTCAGGAAATCTAAGAGGAGGTATGCAGTAGAACCTCAAAATGGAATTGAAAATCAGGACCTGAGAAGCCATCAGGGTCCATTCTCAAGGTCCTGAAGCACATTTTTTGCTTTTGCACAAGAGTTGCTATGCTTCTTTATGCACATGCTATGAACTGTAGTTCTTCTCCAGCTCTCTTAGCTAGAGGACAGTCAAGTGACTGACGGTCTTAGTGCTAGTTTCAAAATTGTGAGAAACATCATTGTATTGGCCCAGATTAGAGAAGACGTGTCTTACTTTCAACTTCATTTTTTATTATTTATTTTCTACTACTTGTATAGGGTCCAATTGCTCTTCTTTTTCTAGTTTCTCAGTGGAAGCCTAATTTTAAATCCTTCATCTTTTCTAATGTAAGCATTACATACTGTAAATTTCCCTCTATGCACTGCTTTCAGTGCATCCAACACAGTTTGGCAAATTGTGCTTTGATTTTCAATAGGTTCAAAATATTATTTAATTTCTCCTGAGACTTCATCTAAGATCCATTTGTTATTTAGAAGTGTGTTCTTTAATCTCCAAATATTTGGGGATTCCAGCTATCTTTCTGTAATTGATTTCTAATTTAATTTTACTTTGGTCTGCGAGCATACTTTGCATGATTTCCATTCTTTTAAATTTCTGGAGGTGAGTTTTGTAGCTCAGATGTGGTCCATCTTGGTGAATGTTCAATATGAACTTGATAAGCATGTGTATTCTGTTGTTGGATGAAGTAGTCTATCCATGTCAATTAGATGAAGTTGATATATGATACTGTTGAGGTCAAGTATATCCTTACTGATTTTCTACCTGCTTAATCTATCAATTATTGAGAGAGGTATTAAAGCCTCAAACAACAATAATGGATTTGTCAATTTCTCTTTGCAGTGTTATCAGTTTTTGTGTCCTGCATTTTAACATTCTGTTGTTAAGATTTTTATGTATTCTTGGACAATTGACCACTTTGTCATGATGTAATGTCCCTCCTTGTCTCTGATAATTTTTCTTATTCTAGAGTCTGCTTTGACTGAAATTAATATAATTTCCTTTTGATTAGGGTTAACAAGGTACATATTTTTCTATCTTTTTATATTTTTAACCGACCCGATCCTTTAAAGTGGTTTATATGTAGTCTCTATTTTTTTGTCCATTTTTGCCAAGCTCTGTGTTTAATTGGCATATTTCGACCATTCACATTGTAAATGATCATTGATATAGTTGAATTGACATCTACCTTATTGCAACAATTTTCTAACTGTTGCATTTTTGTTGTTGTTGTTGCTGTTGTTCCCCTTTTCAGGTTTTTTCTGGTTTTAATTGATCATGTTGTATGATTCAGTTTGATTATCTCTCTTAGAATATCAACTATCCTTCTTTTTAAAAATCCTTTTAGTGGTTGCCCTAGAGTTTGCAATACATATATTTTTTTAATTTATTGAGTCCACCTGCAAGTAATATTATACCAAATCATGTCTAGTAAAGGGGTCTGTGTCAGTGCAGATTATTCTCAATTCTTACCTCCCATGCACCATGCCATTAACTTGAAGTAAGCAAGTGTCTTTTAGATAAAAAAGAATAAGAAAAATAGAAATATTATTTTAGTTTTATTCTTTGGCCAGTGGTTTTCCTTTCTCTATGTAATTCCAAATTTCTTACCTTCACAATTTTTAATCTCCTTAAATATCCTCTTTAAACATTTCTTTCAGGGCAGATCTGCTGGCAATGAATTCACTCAGTCTTTATTTGTCTGAAAGTGTCTTTTTTTGTTTTGTTTTGTTTTGTTTTCCACTTTGAATGAATAATTTTGCTGCATATAGAATTCTAAGTTGTTGGGATTTTTTGTTTTAGTATTTTAAACATTTCACTTCACTATCTTCTTGCTTGGAAGTTCAGAAGAGAAATCCACTGTAATTTGTTCTTGCTATTCTGTAGTTAAGGAGTTCCACTGCCCACCATGCCCCATGCTGTCCCAGTTCTTTCTGTAGATTTTCTTTTTTTATCTTTGGTTTCCTGTAGTTTGACTATGATATGTCTAAGTATAACTTTTTGGTATTTATCCTATTTGGTGTTTTCTGAGCTTCCAAAATCTATTATTTCATGTCTACTTAATTTTGGAAAATTCTCAGCCAGTATTACTTCAAATATTACTTTTTCTCTGTTCTTTTCTTTCAGCATTCTATGTGCATATACATTTTGAAATTACTCCACTGATTGTACATATCTTGTCTACTGATGAGCCCATCAAAGCCATTCTTCAATTATGTTACAGAGTATTTATTGTCTAACATCTCCTTTTGTTTGGCTCTTAGAGTTTTGATCTCTCTGCTTATATTACCTATCTATTCTTACTTGCAATCTACATTTTCATTAGAGGCTTCATTATATTATACTATATATACTAACCACAGACATTTTATTTTATTCTTTTTTAAATTTCTATTAAAATGTAGCTAACATACAACATTATATTAGTTTTAGATGTACTTCATAGTTATTCAACATTTATATACCTAAAGAAGTGATCACTATGATAAGTCCAGCAACCATCTGACACTGTACCATGTTATCACAATAGTATTGACGATATCCCTTATGCTGTATATTACAGCTCCATGACTTATTTGTTTTATACCTGGAGATTTGAACCTCTTATCCCCCTGTACCTTTTCTCCCATTTTTAAATTTTTCAATTACAGTTAACATTCATTATTACTTTATATTAAATTCAAGTGTAGAACATAATGATTAGACATCATATAATTTAAGAAACTATCTCCCTGACTACTCTAGTACCCACCTAGCACTACACATGGTTATTACCATATTATTGACTATATTCCCTAAGTTCTACCTTATATCCCTATGACTCCTTCGAACTACAAATTTGCACTTTTTAATCCATTCACCTTTTCCACCCTGCCCCCTAACCACTTCCCATCTATCACCCCAGCAAATCTAGTACCCATTTGGCACCATACATAGTTATTACAATATTATAGACTATATTCCTTATGCTATACCCTACATCCCCATGATTACTGTATAACAACCAATATGTACTTCCTAATGCCTTCCTCCGTTTCACTCATCCCCAACCCTCCTCTCATCTGGCAACCATCAAAATGTTCTCTGTATCTATGAGTTGTTTCCATTTTGTTTGTTTTGTTCTTTAGATTCCGCATATAAACAATATCTCATTGCATCTGTCCTTCCCTGTCTGACATACTCCACTCAGCACAATACACTTCAGGTCCATCCATGCCGTTGCAGATTCCCTTCTCTGGTCAAGCAATATTCTGTTGTATTCTGTGGGGTGTGGGGTAGAGAAGGGAGAGGAAGAGGAAAAAAAAAAGTATACGCATGACTTCTACTCATCTTTTGTTATCAGTATATATTGAGTATTGCAATTTGAATACAGTTCTTTTTTTTCCTTTCTTAAAATGTGTATACAATTTTTTGGCACCCTCTGTATATGTACCACCTCCTCTTTATCCATTCTGCTATCAACAGACACCCAGGCTGCCTCCACATCCTGGCCATTGTAGCAATACTGCAAAAAACATATGGGTACAAACATCCCCTCAAAGTAGCATTTGGGTTTCTACAGATAAATACCCTAAAGTGGGATTACCAGGTCCTTCTTTGTCTTTTTATAACCTTTGTTTTAAAGTGATTTTGTCTGGTATAAGTATTGCTAGTCCAGTTTTTGTTTTGTTTGGTTTCTTTACATTTCAATTTTCATGAAATATCTTTTTCCATCCCTTTCAATCTGAAGTGAGTCCCTTGTTAGCAGCATATGTAAGGGTCTTGTTTTTGTATCCATTCTACCCTCCTACATCTTTTTAGTGGAGCATTTAATACATTTGCATTAAAAGTAATTGTTGATAGATGCATAGCTATTGCCATTTCATTATTCATAATTTTGATTTTTTCATCTTAAAGAAGTCCTTCTAACATTCCTTGTAATACTGGTTTGGTAATGATGAACTCCTTTAGCTTTTTCTTCTCTGGGAAGCACTTTGATTTTTAATAATAGCCTTGCTGGATAGAATAGTCCTGGTTGTAGGTCCTTGCTTTTCATCACATCAAATATTTTGTGCCAATCCATTCTGGCCTGCAAAATTTCTTTTGAGAAATCAGTTGACAGTCTTATGAGATCTCCCTTATAACTTACTACTTGCCTTTCTCTTGCTGCTTTTAAGATTCTCTCTTTGTCTTTAACCATTGCCATTCTAATCATAATGTGTCTTGGTGTGGGCCAGTTTGGGTTCATCTTGTTTGGGACTCTCTGTGCTTCCTGGACTTGTATGTCTATTCCCTTCACCAGGTAGATAAATTTTTTCTACCTTGCAAGCTTTCTCACATACATACACAAAAAAATTCACATAAAAGTGGCATTCTACTGAGTATACTTGCATAAACTCAAGATTTTTTGAGAGTACAAACATTCACAATGTTTACTTGTAAATCCTAAAATACACTTACTACTCTGGGAAAAACAACTATGTTTACCACAAGATTTGCCTAAACCTGCTATATTACTATACTCTCAGATGTATGCAGATATATCTCTATATTAAAAACAGTTGGTAAATATTATAGGATATTGAAATTAGAATTTTTAAGTGCCAAATCTCTGAGAAAAATCATCCATTTCAATTGTATTATCTGTTCTTCTGGTTAATGAAAATGATCAATATCTCTTGGACTCTAAATTTTCTCCCGAGTTCAATATAGTGATATCCTGTGAACACTGTCATTAGTGATAATTTTAGTCTCAATAATATAGCATTGCCTTCAGGGATAAGCTGCATATTCATGAATGTTTGTTCAAAGATCTTAAAACCACAACAATATTTAAAACTTTTTTTTTAATTTTGAAATGATTAGAATAAGTTGCAAAAATAGTAGAGAGGTCTCATGTGCCCTTCACCCTGTTTCCAATTGCAACATCTTGCACAACTATAGAACAACATCACAATTAGAAAATTGATGTTGGTATAATCCATAGAATTTATTCAAACATTTTATCATTTGCACATGTGTGTGTTTGTGTATGTGTTCCATGTAATTTTATTACATGAATAAATACATGTAACTAATACAGTCAATATACAGAACTGTTCAGTCTCCCTAAAGAACTTCCTTCTGCTACCTTTTTGTAGTTATATCCACTCTTTTTCCCTGCTCTGTCCCTAAACTCTGGTAACTACTAGTATGTACTCCACATGTATAAGTTCATCATTTCAAGACTATTATATAGATTTGGGTTGCTGGTACAGTGCTTGGGGAACCATGTCTGGGACAGGAGCTGCATCCAGAGGCAAAGCTGGGCCATCCCCACCACTTGCCAGGCAGTGAAGGTGGCAGCTGCCATCCTGGAAGGATAGCACCAACCACTGTGGCATGCTTCTTCCACACCACCCTGGGATGTCTTTTATCTATGACCAGAAATTCCTGATGGAGGGTAGAAATTCCTCTGTGGCCAACTTTCTCCCACTCATGGGATCTTTAAAGGGTCACCAGCCCTGCCAGTGATGAGCTTTCCATGGAAGCCAGGCAAAGCCCCCTAGGGAAGATCTCAGATGATAAACCAGTAGGCAGTGAAGAGTCACAGTTTGAGAATGACATTTAAAGGACCAGCCATCAGACTGAGAAAAGTCACTTCCCAGGCCTTATGAAAGTTATCAACCTGGGCAGCATTGGGTGCAGCTTTGGCCACCCTAGGCCTTTCTTCAATCACTCAGCACACCTGTTCCCCCTTCCTCTTTGTGAACACCAGCATACACCTCTCTCCATTGAGGCAGGAGCTGCCAACTCAAAGGGAATGACTGCAATGAAAGGCCAGGAATGATCATCCTGCTCTCCCAGCCCCATCCTCTGGGTCACACCTACCTCCTTCCTCAGAGTGGTGTGCAGTGGGAAAGCTCCCCTATCTTTCCTTCTCCAAGAGAGGAAATAAAAGCCACCTTCACCTCAGGGCAAAGGGGGTAGGGGTGGAGTGGAGAATGTTACATAAATAAATTAATAACCAATGTAACATTTTGGAATTGGCTTTTTTCACTCAACATAATTCTCTAGAGATCCTTCCAAGTTGTTGTGTTTACCAATACTACCATTTTATTGACGATACATAATAAGGATCTATCAGTTTATTTAACAATTTATTTGTTGAAAAAATCTGAACAGATTATATTTTGAGGCTGTTATAAATACATTTATTGTGAGCATTCAGGCACAGTTTTTTTGTGTGAACATATGTTTTCATTTCTCTAGGTTAATGCCAGGAGTGCAATTGTTGGGTTGTATAGGAGACTCGTGCTTTTTAAGCATATTTAAGAAACAACCGATTTTAAAATAAAACTATTTGGCTTATGGTTTTGTTTATTTAAATAAGGGAATATGCTTATAAGTTTCTCTTTATTATTTATTTATGGATCAACTTGGGAAGACATAGAATCTATTCTGTATTAAGTCTTCTAATCCCTAAACATGGTATATCATGTATTACTATTACTTAGATCTTCTTTGATTTCTTTCATTAACATTTTGTAGTTTTCAACATACAAACCCTGTATATCTTTTGTTAGCTTGATTCCTAAGTATTTCATCTTTGATTAATTGCAACTATTATTGTGATTTTAATTTATGTTTCCGCATACTCATTGCTAGTATATATAGAAGTATAGCTGAATTTTGTATGTTTACTTTAGCTTACTTATTAGTTTTTGAAATTTTTGTGCTCATTTCTTGGGATTTTCCACATATATTATCATGTTATCTGCAAATAGGGAAAGTGTTCTTTCCTTCTTTCCAATCTGTATGCCTTTTGTTTTCTTTTTGCCTCCCTTCCCAGAATAAAACTTCCAGGAATATGTAGAGTAAGAGAGTTCACAACAAGTAGCCCTTCCTTGTTATTGATATAAGAAGAAAACTTTCAGTCATTGATTAGTAAATATGTCACCTCTAGTATTTTTGTTGATGTCCTTTACCAGGCTAAGGAAGTTTCTCTTTTTCTAATTTGTCCATTGTTTTAATAACTAGTGGTTGTTGATTTTGTCAAATACTTTTTTGATATCAATTGAAATAATCATATGATTTTTCTAATTTAGGTTATTAATATGGTAAATTATACTGATTGATTTTTGAATACTTAACCCACTTTGTATCATTAGAATAAAACCCACTTGCTCACAGTGATAGTTATATTACTTATTGCTACATTTGATTTGCTACACATTTCTTGAGATGTTTACACTTATGTTTGCAAGGAATATTGCTCTGTGGTTTTTTTGTTTGTTTGTTTGTTTGTTTGCTATTGTTTGTTTGTTTGTTTTGAACTGCCCTTGTCTGATTTTGGAATCAGAGTATTACTGGATTTATAAAATGAATTGGGATATATCAACTCCTCTTGTATCTTTGAATTCTTCCAGTATAAAGACTCCACATATCCAACTTGCTGTTCACCTATGAAGAAAACCAAAAACTTACTTTATCCATTAGGTTATGAAAAAACTATATTTCATACTGATAGGTCATAACAGAAACACTTTCAAAATGATTTTAAGAAAAACCCCAAGGCATGTTTTTTCTGTTTAAAATGGCTGGGAAGTACAGAAATGAAACAAAAGCCATAAATGGAGGTTGATTTACTTTATGAAGTCAAAGTTCCTCTGTGGTATTTATCCCAATTTCAACACAATAACTTGAAAATCAAAAAAACCTTGGTCATCGATAAAAACTACAAAATGGCTAAAGCAAAACAGAGAAATCTTTCTTCCTTGGAATGTAAAGTTCCTTTTCTATTGAAAGCATATTTGTCTCTTTAATACCCTCATTGAAACTGAATGTTAAATATGTATCATATGTCTCTCAGGGTTGCTTAGAGAATGTTACTGATTTTTTTTTTTTAATTGGAATTTACAAATAGGGAAAAAACTATCTATTCAAATATTTTCAATATTGTATCCAGTACCAAGTTGTTAGTTTAAACAATATTATATCCAGTACCAAGTTTAAAAAATAAATGTAACATTTAAATGAAATCAAAACAAACTGAAAAACAATTATAATGCTGAGTGATAAGTAATGTTTTTATAGATAAGTAAACTTCGCTATACAAAGTGAAGTTTCTAACTGGAATGATAAGTAATCTACACAAATGTGAAGTTTCTCACTATAGAGGTTTTTGCTTAGAGAATAAAACTATGAGCAGTGAATTGATAAAAATGCATGCTCATATAAAAAGATGCTGAAGTAATTCTATAATAACAGCAAAATCAGTAAAAGGGCAAATGTATTTGGTGGCAAAACATGTTTGACTAAAAAAAAGAAAAATTCAACTGATTTTTATCATTAACTTTCTACTTCCTAAATAAGCATATGTGTGATAAAGTAAAATGAAAGTATTGTTAGATATTCATCTAATTTTCCCTTTTAAGCTGAGTAGAACAGCATGCTAAAGTATATTTCTCTTGTGACCTGATGATTGGGACTAAATCCTTGTCTTAGTTTGCTATTGTCACAAAAATGCTGTGACAAACACAAAAAACAAACAACAAAAAATTTAACCATTCCAAAAGGCACTATTTAAAAAAATAATCATTTGTTCTCATGCATTTCCCAGTCAACTGAGGGGCAGTTGTCTAGACTGTGTAGTTTGGTAGCTCTGCTGAGCTTTGTGGTTCTCTTGTATGTGTCTGGGGTCTTAGCCAGGGTTCTGGTCTAGCTTGTGCTCAGAGTGAACAGCATGATTGTTTATTCCATGAGTCTTTCTTCCCCTCCTGAGAAAACAGACTGCACCAGGCATGTTTTACAGAGTTCAGATGTTCTTGAATAGGTGCAATAGTGCAAACATCAATTTTCAAGCCTGGACTTCCTTTTTCTCCTCCTCTTCCTCTTCTTCCTCCTCTCCCCCCTCTTCCTCCTCTTCCTCCGCCCCGTTCCTCCTAACCTGGAACTGTGCAAGGTATTAACACAACTTATTATGAAATGCATCAAGCATACAAACAAGCATAGGGAATAATACCACCTCAAACACCTCACCTCTACTGGCTTGCTTCCTGAATAACCATCCCAAAAGCAAGTTGCATAGCTGAACTTTGAGTCCAGGGGTGGGGACCTGTGTTCCATTCAAGTTGCATGGCAGAGAATGTGAGTGTGTAATCCTGTTACTGAAGAAGGGTGGAACATTGAAATAATATTCATTGTACTGACCCAAAGCTTAAAACATAACTGGATAGTAGATATGTTTATCTGTTATTTTAAGGAGAGCTACCACGTTGTCCTCATATACAAATTAATAGGATCCCCATTAATACATATGAGCCCCAAGGGAAATCCTGATAGAGATGGGAATGATTGTCCAAAAGGGAGTCAGGTAGCTCATTTTCTGGTTTGCTTCTTGGGTTTATATACTGGAACTGATTATCCTCTTTTTTGTGAGTATTTGAAAAGGAAAATAAGACAAATTGAAGGAGATGGCAGGTGAGACAGAGAAGTCTCTTTATTGTCAGGCTGTATATCACCATGTAGTAAGAAAAACATGCTGTGAGGGTTAATTTAATGTCAACTTGACTGGTCCACAGGGTGCCCAGACATTTGGTCCAACATTTTTCTGAGTGTATCTATGAGTGTTTTTGTTTGTTTGTTTGTTTGTTTGTGATTAACATTTGAATCACTAGACTAAGTAAAACCGATTATCCACCCTAATTTGGGTGTCCCTCAACTAATCAATTGCAGACCTTAATATAACAAAAAGACTTCTTCCTAAGAGGAAACCGCCCTCTACTTGACTGTCTCTAGCTGGGACACTGGTCTTCTCCTGCCTTCAGACTCAGATTTGAACTCAAACTGTATCTCAGCTTTCCTGGGTCTTCAGCCTGCTAATGCAAAGTGTCGGACTTTTCAGCTTCTGTAATTGCGTGAGCCAATTCTTTATAATAAATCATACGTGTTACATACAATATGTATTCTGTTTCTCTGGAGAACCCCAAATAATACAAATACATTGGACACTGAAGAAGTTAGTCATTAGGGCAAGCTATTAAGAAATCTGGTTAAGAGAAGGGCCTCTGCAATAGCTGTATCACAAAAATTGTAGGTCAGAAGTGAAGCTGGAGTAACTAAGAACCTATGAAATAATAAGGAAGTCCCTCACATGAGGGTTTTCAAAGAAGCTCATTTTGTGCAACTTTGAGAAACCAAACATTTAGCCATATGGTGCTTTAAGGATATCATCAACTAAGAAATAATAGCCAAGAAGAATAAATTCACCATGAGTTAGGAAAGAATTTCACTGTTTTCATAACCCCTTCCCTGAATCCTAAATGCTCCAAAGTTTGGAAGCATACTGAAGAGAAAATTGTGATGGAAGGAAAGTTAACATCACATCTTTTTATTATGTGTTTCCTAAGGTTTCAGGCCTCCCTGAATTCTGGAGAAAGAGAAGAGATGTGAGCAATGTCAATTTTAAATGGTTAATTTTGATGTAATTTTTTTAAATTTCTGGAAAGTTAATAGAACTTGTCCAAGGACAGGAAAGGGGATTTTTGAAAGCATGGTCAAAAGCAAAGATTTGAAAAAATTAAAACATCATGGTTGTACCCGTTTGACAAGTAAGGGCTATTGCCCAAGACTGATTTGATCTCCTGAAAAGCTCCATGAAAACGTGCTACAACCAAGAGTAAGAAAATTGATTCACTGGAGAGCTGAAGGCAACAAATCAAGTAACTCATTGATCACACTGCATTAGCCACAAAGCCATGACTTAGATCGCGGTACCTGGCTATGCCAAAAAAGGGACAAATGTTCCTTCAGCTATAAATATTCAGCTGGCAAATAGAGCTGAAGCCATGGTTCATGATGTCATTTCATTATGCTATTGAAACCAGCCCTAGGTAGTGACAGGGAAAGGCTCGGTGTTTCAAACGTCATGCAGCCTAAACAGCAGTTTAAAAGGAAGAATTTCTTCCCTAGACACTGAAGTCATTCTCTGCTACCCAATCTGCAATGGGAAACAGAGACTTATAACTCTATGATTGCTTCGTTCTCCTGTATGCTCCTATTTATATATTTTCCCTAGAAAATCCTATCTCTATTTTTCCCTTAGTTAATGACAACTCATATTTTAAGAATGAAGCACTCCACGATTACATTCGGTCCAATGTGACTTCCAGCTTGCCTCCTACTCTCCCATCCAAATCTGTGACTAATGCTCTTTTATTTGCTTTCATTTCAATAGAGGTTTCCCTCTGTCAAAGCATCTGTAACATGAATTTGTTAGTAATACTGTTCCCGTGTTTGCATGCTTTATTCATGTACTGTATTTTCTGGTTCTCCCTCAATCAGAAATTTAAGGTCAGCAAAAATGTTCAATTCCCTTATATTCTTAGTGGCCCACCAGGTACCTGAAACATAGTAGAAGCTCAATATATTTGGGTAGAAGCAGTGGTTTAGGTTTTCCTTTTTGAGCACCTACTTCGTGTCAGCCACTGTGCTGGATGACTTACATACGTACTCATAATATCTTGCACAACAAACTTAGTATACTATTAGCATGTGTTTTACTTATCCGCTTAGCATCTATCCCTGCTTCCTTTCTGCCACCAGAGAGCCCAGTATATTAGGAGCCCCACCACACTGAGTACTTTCTGAGCTTAGCTAGCCATTATTGTTTCAGTACAATTGTCAGAGGGTAGATTAAATGTGAGCTGTGTGATGCAATTCTGTATGGAGTATAATCAGTAGAAGCTTTTTGTAAGGCTCCCGGGAAGGGTTTCTTTGACCCTATAAAGCAATGAAGTAAAAGACCAACTCCTAGAATCACTACACTATCTTTAATGAATAAAGATCACTAAACCAGTTGGAATATAGCATAGTAGAACAACAACAAATGTAAGCAAACTGGGTCTCTGATAAAGGAAAAAAGTCACAGAATTAAATTCTGGAGCCATATTTACCTCAGATCTTGTTATGATCTATGACAATAATTTTCTACTTATTTTTTTCCCATTGAAGGCTAACTTAATTACATTATTTTTCTCACATTTCATATGTGGGTATATTGAAATCCAGAGTTTCAGTAAACCATCTATTTAGGCAACAGAGGAACAGGAATTCAAATCCACGTCTCTCGTTCCAAGACCATTGTTTTTTCATGGCACAATAGGACTTGTGAGGCATCTCAGCAAGCTAGTAAGTGGCTGCACTAATTCCAGTGCAATGTTGTCTGTTTTTCTAAGCTTAGCTACATAAGACACAAACAAAAATAGCACGTCTCATACATTTGTAGAAATCTCACCTAGTTCTTCCATGAGACACCAATGTCAAAACAAAACCCAATCATCATGCTAATCATTTTTAACTATCTCTATTTTTAAGTTAATACATGATACAATTTTTATCCTTGACTAGCCTGGGCATAGTTAGCTTATTTAAAAAGAAATAATATTTAAAATAAATATTTTAATAATGACTTCACATGTGAAGAATAAGGTTAATTATTTACTCTGTGGTGTAGTATGATTCCCAGCATGGATTTATGAGTAACAAAGTTGATACAATGCACTGAAGGGATACATGGGAGGATCACTCAGACTTTGTATATAAGATGCTGGTCTTTCCAATACATAGTTATTAAGAGTACATTACTCCCTGTGAATAATAAAAATGGTGCTCTACAGAGCAGAATAAATGAACTCTGAAAGACTGTATGCATGGAAAAAATAAGCCAGTAAATCACTTTGCATTTCAGAAAGATACAAATGTTAAGAAAAATGAATTTAAAACCAGAAAGCTCATCAGAATTAGAAAGCAGCAAAAATGTATCAAGGAGATATATGCAATGACATATTCTCGCCATAGCTCTTTTTCAAGTGATCATAAATCAAGTACTAAAAGGAAGACCAGACTGTTTAGTGAAAGTACATGGCAGATTGGTTATAAATTTGGGATATATGTAAAATAAGAAAGAAAAGAAAGACAATTTTACACGTAGTTAGCTGTATGAAAAGGTCTGCTTCTGAGAAATGACATTAACTGCACGGCAGCGCTTATCACAGTGAAAATGGATCATCCAGAAAGCAAAGGGTTTCTATTAGACTGTTGCTGGTTCTCGACTTCCAAGCAAGAAGCAGAAATTGCATTCGCAGTATTCCCTAGAGCATTTCTTACTTCTATCATTTTGGTCTTGGCTGCACTAACAGTGCAGCTTTACACAGTCCTTTGCTTTATGAAAAGCTCAAAGAGGGTAATTGAGTACAAGGGAAGAAAGAATTCACTTCAAGGTTATGCTCAAACTATTTAACATTGAATTTACCAATGAGAAATCTGCTGGTTGGAAGCAAAGTTGCACTAAGCAAAATAAATGAGCTCTTTGAGGTAAATGGTAGAGTTCTACATAGACACTGGAATTTCACAAAGAATAATTGATAGATGCAGCAAGTAATGGGAACTGTTCTATGTAGCCTAAACAACATTCAGTAAAAATACTACAGACAGAATAAGAACTTAAAAGAAAGTATATGACAAACTGTCAATAATCAATATGAAATAACTATATATAAATAAATCCCTTACATGTATGAATCAGCTGTGGAAGATTATCATTCCTTCTAGATAATTAATAAACAGAAGCAAATGACAACGAACAGTAATCTCGGTTTAGCTAATTGCTACCCTACCATGAATGTACTACTCTATAGAGGGGCCAGACAGTCTAAGAAAGAAGAGTAACACTTGGTAATTAAAGGAAGGAAATAATGCTAAGTTGTTGGAATTTGTTTGAAATTGAGATACTAATTGCCTTTTCCTAATTCCCATCAAATATCTCAGCTTGTTATAGAAACAAACTATCATGTGGACTAAAGCCAATTTCCTGATGGCTACAGGAAAAGATTGAATGTTATTTGTTCCGTATCATTTGATTATTAAAAGAATTCAATTTTTATGGAATCTCACCTTGTATTACAATCCAAATGAAGACAACGTTTTGCAGCTCACATAATGGATGATGCAATGTGCAATTTTACATTTTCAGAAGCAGCACCAACAAACCTGTCCTTGAAGAGAATGTTACACATTCAGAAAAAGGCAGCTATGAGAACAGAACTCGATAGCATTTCATTTTTGGAGGGATAAGTAATTGCCTGCACAACAGTGCAGACTGTGGAACCCTTGCAAGAAATAGGCATGGGGCAGCTGTAATGAGACCCTATCAATGGGTTCAAAGAAGTCAGGCTAACCTCATGAGTATAGTATTCAAGTCAGCAGATTCATAGAACAAGACTAATAGGCACAACTTCTCCACTACACTGAAATCATTAGAGTGAGGCTAAAATGAGCTCGTTACTTTGATGTAACAGCAACATTCAAAGAACAGAGTAAAATTAAATGAACAAACAAACATGCCAACACTTCTCAGTTATTTTGTTGCAACCTTGTCTGTCCCTGATGTATTCTAGATCAGTGCCCCGTTTGGACGCTCACAAATGCATCCTCGGGTGTGTTGTTCAGCTTGGTAAGTCAATGCCATTAATCAGTGACTACAGTTTGAGAATCTGAACTGTTCCAAGTTAAAAAGTTAAATTCTCTAATATGGAGGCAATTTCAATTTCATTTAATACAGCATGCTTCTGGGGGGAAGAAAAGGGGAATAAAACTTAGCTTATCATGTCAGTCCATCTTGAAATAGTACTGAAGTTTAAACTTTATACTAAGCAGAGATGATATTTAAATTATTGGCATAATTTGGTGACAGTAGTAGAAACTCAAAGGTAATTAAAGGCTCATTAGATTACCAATGGTATAGTAACCTGTCCCATCTCACTTTCAATAAAACATATTGACTCAGTGATAGATTTATACGAATGTTGTTTTAAGGTTACAGCTCTTTTGTGAAGAAAATGGGTGGAAAAGAAGAGAAACATCCTTCATTTTTCTGTATTATTCATGATTTGAACACTCCATTAATCATACAACTGTACTATTTCCCCCCAAGAAGGGAGTTGAGCATTCAACTTTTAAAAAATAGACATTTCATGTTCTTAAGAAGTGAAATTCTGACAGCTTCATAACATTTCCAAATAACCCGATTAATGTTTCTCATATGTAACATAAGAATTGAGGGGGAAAATGAAGAAAAAAAAAGGTCATTGTTTTATTCTCCTTTTATTTGTACTGCTGTATTGACACCTCATCACAGCTGTGTCACTGTTTTCATGGAAAAGTTTTTCTGACATTAACTGAAACAAAACTTTAATGTTTCCTTAATTTCTATCAAAGATAACACAGGTGGTAATGCACCTGTGATTCCATAATCATACATCTTAAATTGAAGAAATAAATACTGTTTGCAATTGGCTAATTTAATATAACATTTGACACCACTCTTGCAACATCAACCAATTTTAATTGAAGTCTGTATTAACAGTGTGTTTTAACATTGAACAGAATGAAAACATGTGCCATAATGATAAGAAAATTGCCGTAAATTTTCCAGGAAATTCTTTGATATTAAGTCAACTCCTTACCCTCCCATCCCCCAATAATTAAAGAAATTAGATATATGAAAACCTGCCCCTAAATATCTTATTAGGTATGTGGAATTTTCTACCACTGCTTTCACTTAGAAAATCAATATTTATCTTTTTCTATTAGAACAAACTCTAATGATTTACCAAAACTTTTCCAACACATTTTTGAAACCAGTCAAACAAAACCAAAAAATATTATTTACTGGCTAAGATTTCTCATATTCCAAGTCAAAATTTTGGGTTTCCGTACAGTAGTTTTCTAGCTATGTGAAATCACAAAACATAACTCTCAATCTCTGGGCTCCCAGGTCCTCATCTGTAAAGTGCCTATTCCTGTGAGATATATTTGAAGCATATTTTACAACTCAAACGTGTGTTTTGTTTTGTTTTTTCCAAATGAGAATTTCTTCACTGTTACAGAGGGGCAAAGTGGGAGAGCAAAATGAATGGTGAGTCTGTACTGAGAAGGAGGAGGATGTAATCTGGTTTCCGTTGATTGGAAATCTCTTGATAGAGAAGATGTCAAGTTTACATTCACAAAATGGACTTTCTCTCCCAAAAAGAGACCTATTTAATAATAGTCCAATGAATGACAAAGATTTCAATATTGATATCCAAGTAAATTAAATTCATTGCTTTCCTCTTTTACATTATAAATCTGATCTATCTCTTTTGCCTACAGTAAGAAATTCATGTCAGTGAAATCTGGTTTTCTTTTCACAAAGCAAGATTATGTAATAGAATTAACACAAAATAGGTCTTAAAAATACTAGAGTTTTTGCTGTTATTTCATTCCTTTGGGAGAGTTAAGACAAGGAAATCAATTGACATCAAAGTAATGGTTTAAGGCTTGCCTAAAAGAAGGGAAATCAAGTAATTATTTGGAATTAAGAACATCAGATAAGACTTTGGTCAAACCTATATTACTGTAACATGTATGCTATAATGTATGTGCTGAGTAAATAAAAAGTTACCTTATTGCTAGAAGTAAATTTACTCCTGAATATAAAAATAATGAATCAGTACCATGAACCTTATACTCATAAGTTTCTTCTCACCTGTAAAAATATAAGTTTGTTTATATTATAATATTAAAACTATAATCTTGGTGTTTATTTTACACAGTATTATATTTTTACCATGGTGCTCATGTTTTACTCTCATAAAGGGTACATGTGTCAGGTGTAATAAATATAGTGTTATTAAAAGAAGCAGAGGATAATATGTCACATTAGCAAGTGTGGGTTTGTTTAAGAACTCTGTGTAGTGTTCATGTACAGAAAGGTGAGTTGTGTTTCGACTAAATAGCATTTAAAATTGTATTATTAAGAGTCATGGTAAATATTTACAATTAATTCTATAGCAGGAAAATATGTTTTAATGGAAGTTGCCAATTACTTTACATATTGATTTTACAAAAGCAGAAAATTCATCAATCCCTAAAATGCAATCAGTAAATAATGAGAAATATCCTCCTTTAAAGTGTAGAAAAGCCTATAAGATATTGTAATTTCTGTTGAGATTCTGTAAGTAGTTTTCTTTAGATGTTGCTGTGTTTCTAATTATAGTGGAAGTTTTCTTATTACATGCTACAGAGATTCTGAATAATTAAATGTAATCAGATGTAATATCTGACTTTAATAATCAGTGTCAGTAACTAATATGTTTTACACATGCTACATGAACTATACGGGCATTGGAAGATGTATTAAACAAAGTGGAATTTCTAATTTCACTCTTGAAATTAAAACATATTTTGTCATGTAGGACTTGAAAGTCTTCAACAAACATGGTAAAAATGCTTCTGTATTTAAAAGAATATGCTTATACACATCAATCTATAAAAGCATGATTTCTTATAAATCACACTAATATCCTCAAAAATATTAGATAAGTCAGTGTTTAGTCATTGGTCCCGCTGACTCTTTCCATAAGCCCAATAAACATTCCATAAACAGTAGACTGTGAAAGTACCTAGTTAAACACAGGAGATAAACTACCAAACAATTTAAATGTATTGCTATTTCATGTGGATTTTTAAAAAATAAATGTTTATATCACACTGTTTTCTGAGTCTACAAAATTGAGGAAATACAAATCATCTGCTCTATCAGTACCAAATAGAAGGAGGTTCATACACATTTCTTTTGACATGTTTCTCAAAGTTTAGTACATGCATAAGGTGGTATGCATCTCTAAATGCATAAGGTTTGTATTATTTATATTATTATGTTTCTATTGCAAACAGTTTTGGGAATATGCCTAGTTCTGGATTAAGACACACTTTGTCGTGGTGAAATAATTCATTTCAATATATGTTACAGTATCTTATTGATGAATAGACATAGTATAATTATTAATTACTTATCTAGAGACCAGTTATGATGGAAATATGTATTCAATAACGTTGTTCAGAATTGCATAGATTAAAGCAATAATTTACTCAGACACTTCTGTACCATCTGATAATTTATATTCTCTCTACTTCCAAAACATGCATGTTTAGGGGTTTCAAGTTGCTGCTCAACACTACTCTTCCTCTTGCATATATTTGTAGCTGAAGAGTCAGCCCATTATAGACGTGCAACAACCACACTGGAGAGACATTATTAATTTCTTCCATTCCATCATCTGACATCTGCATTATATAATAACTCTATTATCCTTGAAAGTTTTAGCCAGATCTTAAGCCCATACCTCTAAGCTGTAACCCCTGGTGAAACTGAATCTAGTTTTTGAGCCTTCTTGACTACACTTCTGCCTGATGAATGACTAACCTTCTGCTTTCCTTGCTAAGACTGGAGCCCTATCTTGAATTTCAGTCTGCTCATCTGAGGTCTTCTTCCCCGGGGCCTGAAACCTGACCAACATACTTCTAACAACTTCTTGGCATTCCACTTCACAGAAGATGGTCTTGAAACCAAATACAACCGACCCTCTTCCTGCCATGGAGTATAACTTGTAGAACTGGCTTCAGTGGAGAAACCCATCACTGAAGTCCGCAGGGATAATATTGTTGAGTTGTATCATATAAAGTTTGTCTTGAAGTTTCATGTGGTTTCCACAATCCCAATCAATTCATTCCTATTTTGTTTTTCATATTTATTTCAAACAGAGGATTGCACAATCCCAGTGGAGCTTTAACAAATGCATTGTTGAAATGTTTCATCTTTTTTTTTCTTATCTATTCCTACTTTTCTCTATACTGCAAAATTAATATTCATTTATCAATCACAAAACAGATGATTCCTTGTTCTTGGTCCACACCAAAGATAATGGGAATAAAATATATGGTAAACTACTTAATGTGTACATGAGTAATGACTAGAGACAGGCACTATCTGCTATTGATTGAAAACAAATTATTGGTTAATTTCAATTATAATTTAGTACATCATATTAAAAGCAATCTCTTTAAGCTAAATAAGAATCAAGATGGACTTTTCAAAATGACCTTTGTCCTATAAAATGTTTCTTTACATCTCAATTTGTGTCCTGTCTTTAAGGACACAAATTGAGCAAATCAAATCAACATAATTACCTAATCACATGATTAATTCAACTGGAAACACGCACATTTCTGTAACTGCCATTTAAGTGTGCATATGTATCTTAGTAGCAACTCCTTCCACCCTTTTTAATCAATTCATACATTCACTGCCTTTAATTATGTTAGAGCTTGTAGTTTATGACCTTCCTACCATACTGCAGGCTGTCTAAGCATCAATTTACATCTTAAGTTTTGGTCAGATGTAAGTGTGTACTTATTGGAATGCAAACCTTCTTAGTCAGTTAATTGCAATCACCAAGAAAACATTGGATTTTTTTTTTAAGAATCCACAATTATTACTATATGTTTATTCAGGATTATTAAGGTCAAGAAAAATGATAAGAAAGAGTTGGGTGATGTTCAAAGAGACCTGTAGATTTACAGCTTCAGTATCAACAAATAAAGAACTCAGAAGTCACTCCTGTCCTTACAACAAGGACAGGCTAAACCAAAACAAAAATAAATAGATGACTTCTCGTACTCAGAAAACTAAGGTTCCAGGGCAAGTCATCGCCCTGAGATCTGGAGAGGTGATGAATCCAGAGGGTCATCCCGACAATCTGCTAAAACGGTAATTTTGCCAAATTTCAGGAGGCTGAGTATGAACTAACACGATCATTCAAAATGCTTAGGAGGCTGCCATATTTTCATTTGTTTTATCCTCAGAAACCCTACCAGGTTTTTCCTGGGAAGATCTTAGAAAAACGTCCTATTGCTCTGGCTCTTCCCAAGTTATATCCTTTTATAATCAACCGGTCGTCTAGTATGTAAAATGTGTCTCTGAGTTCTGTGCACCGCTCTAGCCAATTAATAGAATCCAAGGAAAAATTCATGGGGACCCCTGATTTATAGCCAGTCTGTAGCCAAGCCCCTTATAATGTTAATGTCCCTAAGGTTTGGGGCAGCTACAATTAGATAACTTGATTCTTAATCAGGCCTGTGTTCGCATTTGAAGTGCTCTTTTGCTCCACTCCTTTTGTCCTCACAATATAATTTTGTGTTGCTAATGTGCTGTCTCTTTGTCACGCAGGAGGAGATAACTTGAGGAGGGTCTTGAGGGGGATTTAGGAGTTTGTTTTACAGAAGGAGGGACTGTCTCCAAAGTAGTAGCGACCAGCTGCTGGTGCCCAGGAGTCTGATGTGAAAAAGTTATTTATGATGAAAGAAACACAGACTTGTCTTGCAGTTCCCTGGAAGTCCCCCTGTACTTCCTCCCCTTTAAAACTCCTCTGCTTGGTCCAGCACCTCGGAGATGATCTTTGGACACGAGTTTGCCATCTTCCCAGGCTGCTGACTTTCTGAATAGAGCAACTTTTCCTTTCCACCCAACACTTGTTTCTTGAGTATTGGCTTTGAGCAGTGAGCAGCCAAACTTGCGTTTTGTTTTTTTCTGGGTTTTATGTTTGTTGTTGCTTCTTTGTTTTTGTTTTGGTAACAAGTCAATCAGAAGCATAGGTGACAACCTGGGCTTGCTACTTGAATATAAAATGAGGGGAGGGGCAGTCTTGAGGAATTAAACCTTTAACCAGTGGAATCTGATGCTAACCCCAAAAAGATAGTGTCAGAATTGAGTTAAATTGAGTTAAATTGTCGGACACCTGACTCATGTTCAATAGTTGTTTGTTGGTGTGGGAGGAAACCCCCAACACACATGTTAGAATTGGTACCAAAACCTATTTAATGCACTTCCAAAAAGCGAGGGTGAGACAGACATAGGATAAAAAACTTCCATTCGAAAAGGAAGACGAAGGAAAGAAGAAAGGAGTGACAGGTTCCAAGCCTGTCCAAAAACCAGTGGAGCAAATTTCATTAAACCTTAAGGCTTGACAATAATCCTATTTGACTTGATAGTCTGATCTGCAGGCCCAATGGAGCAGAGTATTGTCTTATGGACTTTCTACAGTGGCAGTCTGACCCCCACAGCTTTGCCAGGCAAGGGATGGATCTCTAAGGTTTCAGGCAGCCACAGCCTTGGGTGTATTGTTCTCAAGGCATCTGTGGCTCTCGGGGCTGGGGTCCCAAGCCTTCAGCTCTCTTGAGAGTCCCTGTTCAATGAAACCTAGGTGGAGGCCGCCATACCCCACCCCACAGCTCTGCTGGACAAAGCCCACATCACACGAGGACGGCTGGAGCCACACTTGGGGTGGCCAAGGACTTTGGTGCTCGATTGCAAGGAGCAGAGCCTGTGATATGAGACAGTGCTGGTCTAAGCACCCCAAAGCTCCACAGGTTGTGGTACCCCCTCCTCTGAAACCACTCTGCCTTTAAAGTGGCCCTTGCATACAGGGGCCTATATTTGGTAGGGCAGCCCTAATAATTTATGAATTGCCTTCATTGTCATTCTTTCTTTGTCTTGAACAATAGCTTCTGAAAGTCTGTTGAGATGGCTAATCTATGCTAATCTCTTTATCAAATGGTAGTTTGGCTACCAGCATAGATAGGCTGAGAATTTTTCAAATCCTTAAGCTCTAATTCCCTTTTGATTAACAATTATGTTTTTAAATCACTTTTTTCTCTCCCATTTTACCAATTAGCAGTCAAGAGAAACCAGGATGCTCTTTTAACATTTTGTTTATAAATTTCTTCAGCCAAATATCCAATTTTATCACTTGCAAGTTCTACTTTCCACAAAACACTAGCGTATGAACACAATTCACAGTTCTGTTTTGTTTTGTTTTGTTTTGTTCACTTTATAACAAGGATTTTCTCCCCTTCTAAGTGCCCCCCACCCTAGTTTTCAATAATATATTCTTCATTTCCATCTGAGACCTCATCAGAATGGACTTTATCATCCACATTTCTACCAAAGTCTTAATAGTAATGAGGTACTGGGTGATTATAGCACATGAAAAGTGAAATGCATGGTATTTTTGCCATAATAGATGAAAGGGAAGAATTGGGAACGTTCTGTTATTAGATACCTACACTATATGTCAAGTGGTACAATACTTGAATGTCATTTGCATTATTTGAAACTTTATATTGTAAACTCAAATACAATATTTAAAAAGTATCAAAGGAAGTATTTTCATATGCTAAGAGAGTACATAAAATGGAATCATGTAAAGGTCTCAATTAAAGGCAGAAATGGGAAGGATGTGCAAACAAAACTATGGAGGCCGTACAAAGATCAGTGTTTGCCAGGTGTTAGAGGCCAAGGGAGGAACAGGTGGACCACTGAGGAGTTTTAGAAGTAAAAATACTCCTGTATACGATACCATAAGGGTAGATACATGACATTATATATTTGCCCAAATCCATAAGATGTACAAGACCAAGAATAGATTATAGTATAAACTATAGAGTTTGGGGACTATGAGGTGTCAATGTTTATTCGTAAATTCTAACAAACATATCACTCTGGGGAGGAATGTTAATAATAAGGGAGGTGATGTGGGTGTGGGGCAGAGAGTAGACAGGAAATCTCAGTTACCTTCCCTTCAGTTTTTCTGTGAACTCCGAACTGAAACAGAAATAATTTAAAAAGTCTGAACTTTAGTTAATAATTATTAATAATGGTTCATTAATTATAACACATGTGCCATGTTAATGTAAGATATTAATAGTAGGAGAGACTGAGTACAGGGTACATGGGAGCTGTCTGTATTATCTTTATATTTTTTCTGTAAATCTACAATTGTTCTAAAATAGTTTATTTTTAAAAATGCAAAAAGTGAAAATAAAGAGAGATGTGTACAATATCAAAAAGGAAGACTTACATTAGATGCAAGGCTATTCTGAGCATCATCTATCACCTCATAATCACTGGGAACAAATTTTGGAATGGCTGGTAAGGTGAGTGTTTCCAGTCCTCCTCAAAACTTCATCTAGGTATCTCTTGAAGTTTTGTAAACATTCAAAGAGATCACACTTTCTTCACAGAAGAGTATTGACTTTTTCTGTTACAGGCTATATGATTACCAGTGCTTTCCTCAGATATCTTCAAATGACTCCCCAAATTCTTGGCTTTCTAAGTTTAAGAATCATAAAAACTATAGACAGTAAGAGAAGACTTCAATATAACAGCATCAGTGATTTGCAACAATTTTCCATAGTACCAAAAAATTCAAAATTTGAAAAAACGATTTTTCAGTAAATTTATTTTAGCATCTCTAAAAAATGTTTTTCTATATTTATTTAATAAATATTTGTGTATAATCTACTTTGTGCTCTTTCCTGGAAAACATGGCAAATAAGTATTTATTCTCATTCACTTTACATTCAGTGGGAGACAGATAATGATAGTAAATGAGATTTGGTTCCCTAGGAAAATAATAAAAAACAACAACAACAAAAAAAAAAAAAAACAGGTAACAGATAGAATTACACATAGTGTGCATAAAACATATTCATGGCTTAGAAGTGCCTTTTGAAGAAAGTAGCAAGGAGAGAAAACAACAGGTACAAATGCACAGAGGTTGGAAGAAAAACACAGTTTAATGTGGAGGCAGGGTAGAGGCATTCTGTCATTCCAGTAGCAACTTTGAAACCAATGAACTGGCATTACCACAATCCATTTTATCTGTTTGGTTGAAGTTCGGTTGAACATGGAAGAAAGGAAGGAGGGAAGGAAGGAAGGAAAGGAAGAAGGAAGGAAGGTAGAAGGGAAGGAAAGGCAGGGAGGAAAGAAAGATTTCTGGTCAGTTTGAAATAGGAAAGAGCAAGCAATAATTGCTAACAAGTATTACAGTTATGGTCCTGAAAAAGTTATACCCTATGGCTTAGATTTTATTTTACACTTTTGCAAATATGGCCATTTCAAACTAAACCATGACCAAAGGTAAAGGTAATAAGAAAAACAAAAACAAAACACAAATTTCAATTAATAGATGTTCTGCCCATTTAAAACTGAAAAAGTACAAAGGAATAGTGATAAAAATCTGAGGAAGAACATAGCCCTGGGAACTAAGAGAGCAGGTGAACCCTGAAGAGAAGAAACTGAAAGGAGGTGGAGGGGGTGGCAGTTCCGATTGGTGGAATCCTAATAATTTGCATCATGTTTCTCCATGATCAGAAGAGAGGCCTGAAGGAAACTTCCATGGCTAATTGCCATGAACTATGTTTAATTTAATAAAGTCACAGCTGCAGCGCTCTTCAACAGGGAAATCTCCTGGGTCTGCATTGCTTGAGGGGGTTGATAGCCATAAAAACCACATCATTTCCTTGCCTGAAAATTAACTTAAAGGTAAAGTTTCTAGAAAAATAAAAGGTTTCATGATTTTAGGTACGGAATGCAGTGAGTTTGATTTAGGATTAGCATTTAATAGCTGCATGAGTTACACTATTTCCTTGGCTCAAGCGAAACACATTTTAAATTTTGAAATGGATAAAATATAAGCATTATTGAGCATGATGATATTTAAATTTGTCCAAATATATCTATAGGAATGTATTCTCTAAAACTCACATGCTTCTCTCCCCTGTAAATATAAGCACTGTTACTATTCTCCCAGCACCTAGAACTGAGGCTGGAATAGAGTAGGCATGAAATAACGTTTGTTAATCAAATGAAGAAATGCAATAACTGTAGAGACTCAACTAAATATACATAAAGAAGTTTTGCATTTATTCATGCTTATTAAGTAATGTTTCCTGAAGGTTTATTATAATATCATTGAGAAGTAAAAACATACTTAGATTTTAAAAAGTTAAATTTTGGTGAAAAATCACAATAAGATAAAGTATATTGAGACAGTTTGCTGAACAAAGAACAGAGTAGTTGTGAAATATGATGGGAAAGCTCAATACCGTGTTTCCCCCAAAATAAGACCAGGTCTTATATTAAGGTTTGCTCCAAAAGACGCATTAGGGCTTATGTTCAGCAGATGTCATCTTCAAAAATCATGCTAGGACTTCTTTTCCAGTTAGGTCTTATTTTCGGGGAAACACGGTATATGCTGCCTATGTGATTTGAATTTTTCCCCCCTCAGATTCTTTTACTGCTTACTTTTGTAAAATTTGTCAAGGAAATTTGAATAGTAGATAATTTAGGAAACTAAGACTTCTTTGAGAAAAAAAAAAAAAAGGTAGCTGGCAGAGTTATTTTATCCATTACAAGCATCATATTATCATCAGAGCTAGTCAAAAGCGTTTCTTTCCAAAATTGCATAAGATTCAAAACCAGTTATTGTCTCCTACAATCATCGATTTCAATAGAGAGAAGACAAAAATAAGGCCTTCCAGCATGGAACAATTGAAAGAGAAAGTCTTGGAGATAGAAAAATAGGATCAAATGCACAGAAAAAGTACTAGTCAAAATAGATTGCAGTTATCTACATGAAGAGTAACTGTAAGAAGAATTGTGTATGAGGCAGGCGGGATAAATACTGAAGTAGAGAGGTCTGTGGTTAATTCAGTAGTCTATTGAAATCTAGGGAGCAGGAGAGTCATGGCTGATTCATTCTGCTTCTTCCCCGTTAACCTGGAATATGGAGGAACAAGAAGCAGGAACAATTATAGAGGTCCGTTTCAGTCATTTAAGTAAGCCTCTCATCTATCGATTATAAATTGATTGATTTTATTAGCAAGCACCTCTCTGTTAATTTTTACAAAATATAAATCTCTTTAGTAACAAAATCATTACTGAAAAAATTCCAGATAAGAATGATGTATTTCAGTTAAGTTTTTCCAGCAGGATTTTGAGTAGATTGTGCTGCATTGCACAGTATTCATAATGTAACCCATGTATGGTGTGGTGTATCTCTTAAGGGAATAGCAAAGTGTCAAATATGATTTCTTATGTTACACAGCACAATATGTCAGATCAGTAATAGGTAAAATCAGAAAGAAGGAATAAATTGGATCCACAGTCATCAAGAATGACTTAAGTAATTGTATTTTCATACCTTTAGGGAAAAGATATCAGTGCAGGATTTGAAGTTGAGAAAACAAGAGTCAGAACATGTTTCATTGTTCATCAGTGCCTTCTTCTTCTTTTTTTTTATTGTGACAGAACTTTGTCTAACAATCTTTGAATAGGGTGGAGTTGGCAAAGCTGTTTTTTAATGTGAGACGAATGCTTCAAATTATAATGAATAGAAGCAATAATATACAAATTATTGAACTGGTTTTGTCTCATACACATTACGAGGCAGTATTTGACTAAATTGTAAGTTTTTCCACAAAGGACTTCATCTATTATTACAACTAGATCTTATTAAAGTTATAGTTTACTTGTGATTTTATAAATGACTTGTCTGAAGCCGGTTACTGTAAAGTAGATAACGTGAAAAAATGACCTCCCTTGACATGTGAACATATCTGCCGAGGAGGGAAAGGTATGTATCCAAATAAACAGCCAATGAAGGTAAGCACAATTGTACAGACGCTCTCATAGTGGAACAAACATCTCAGTTTCTGTGGCTCAAGGAATAACCTTACAGAGCAAAGCAGATAATAAGCTTACAATATTAACCTTATTTTAAAGTGAAAAAAACTACGTGTGGATGCTTATGAACTATAAGAAGGAATAGGAATGTGTTCAGAATCATTATACATGTTTCTGTTTCTGGTTTCTGTGGTGTGTGTGAGGGGGTTAGTGGGGGTGTATTAGGATCTGTGTAGGGAGGTTTAGAAATTCTAACCATGATTCCAGTTTGCCTTGGATTTATTCATACTACTTCAGAACAGCACTAAGAATTTGTACATAATAAATGTTCACAATATAAATTTCTCTTTTTTCTTTATGTCTTCAAAATTTCTTCAGGACTCCAAAGCCCAGGCAAATATAGCTTAAATATTTCATTCTGACTTTAGCTGTCTATAGTAGCACTATGTGTGCATACATAAAAAAATATTCCAAGTTGTTTAGTGGGTAATAATAATAATTCTTCTCAGAATATATGATAGCATTTTCTATCACATAACATCCTAGCAAAGATTTTTTCTTTACCATTATTAAAAATATATGACTCAAAATGATTAATATTTATAAAACATGTTCATACACATAACATAAATTAATGAATTGCATCCTTTCAAAATGTTGATTAATAACTTTAAATTTCAAATATTAATCAAAAATATCTGAATAATAATCATTTGAATAGTCTATATCAATTCTGTTAGAAGTAATATGAGAATATCTTATTCAAAAAGATTTTTAATAAATAGGTAAAATCTGAAATTTTAGTTCTGATGTTAGAAAATTATTGGTATGTGATAACCCTGAAAATAGTAATTGATCAGTATATTTTAGTTTTTAATTAATATAAGACAATTATATCTTGCTTCTGGCTAAGAACTCGGTTACTTTCAAACCACATATATAAGTTATTTTTTCTCAGTATTTTAAGGTAATTTTTCAAGATGTCTTTAGTAAACTGATATCCTGTCTCTGCTTTCACAAAGAATAATTTGGTTGAAAATTTCCTAGTGTTTATAAAGGCATTCTGCATAAAATTTCACATATGTCAAAGACTGCATACATTTATGGGACTATTTAAAAATTAAGTGTCATTGTAGTTCATTACAGTCCTTTGAATTCACAGCAGGCATACAACTAGGTTGTGAATGAATTTGCAATAGAGTCTTATAGATAAGTTAATTATATGTAAGTACATGTTTGAGATACAGGTATCTCTCAGAAAGTAGTCATAGTCTTGTCAAGTTACCTGATACTGAATCATGAAAATGATTAGCAATGAAACTGAGACATGTTTTTTGCTTATTTTTTTTTAATGAATAAGTACCATTTGGAATATGCAGAAATTATGAGTATACTATCTTTGTCAACATTTTCAGTTCACTTTTTAATATTAGATACATCCATTTGGAAGTCCTGGAACTTTTGTAGACATAAATATTCAACAGGAATATTTTTTACATTTAAAATTTTTGCAAATAATTTCAATACAGTTTTCTATCAGCAGACATCAGGTGTTGATATACTCAAATAATGCAATAGCAACAGGAATCATACGTAACTTGTAATTTTAAAAAGAAAATATTCTTGAAAGGATTTACCAAAATTTAGATTTTTTTTTTTTCCAAGTTTAATCAACAGTGCCACCAGGTGGTTACATTAATGCAAGAAAATAACAAGTGTTAAAATGATTTAATATTTTAAAAATATAAAGTTGTTGTTGCTTATATTTCACAACAAAGTAACACAACTGACTATATGTGCATAGTTATATTTAATGAAAAATAATCTAAAACTTTCTTTATCTAACTTATATTTGTGGACAGTAATTTGTTGTTGATTACCCAGCTTCATAAAGATATTGTAAACCATATAATACTAATTTATCCTATGTAATCTATCCTTCATTAATAAGCACATTTTTTAAACTATACCAGTTTCAATAATACATGGATGCCAACAGTTCAGAGTCAAAATGAGACATGCATAGAATGTGTTAAAATAACATAATATATTTGCTCCTTTCATTGAGATTTTTCCAAAAATGTAACTTAATAAACATGACCTTAATAAAAATGACCTTTTTATGTAGATGACATTCTGGTTTCCTCAAAATTAATAGGTGCTTTATCACGTATTTTATCAAATTCATAATTGTTTATGAGTCATACTTAATGTAAAACTTAAATGTATTCATTTATCTTCATTAAATGCATGTATTGTTTTTCCTCCTATGTTTCCTTTTCTGTGCTGTAACCATCCTAACCACTAAAAGAATGATCCAGCTAATTGCTAAATTTGAGGTGAAAGGAACTTGCCTTGCATCTTTCTGTTTATTTTTTTATCGTGATCTGTCCTAGCTATATCCTACATTTCTTTCAGCTATGAGTAAGCTTGACTATATAAGTCTATGATTTTCTAGCTCTGCTGATGACTAAATCATCATGTTTGCCTAATTTAAAGAAATTAGGAAACACACAAAACAATAAACACAAGCTACATTCTATCATTCCAATATTTTCAGTAACAAAGATAATATTTTGGTGTGTACTTCCTCACACTTTCACTTATTTCTCAATTGTATCACCACTTGGATGAGGAAGAAAGTGCTTTTCATTGGGCTCCTTAAAAAATCAACAAATTATAATTACTGTTGGCAAACTTCAATTACTGATTAAGCATATATAACTTACTAAACTGGGAAAAAAAGAAAGATATTTTGACATATGAGGAAACTGAGCCATTGATTTTTTTAACCCAATCAAAAAATGCTACAAACATGGTAACATATTTTTGTGTCATTTTCTCTATATTTTATGTACCCAATGACAAATAAAGTTATCAAACAGTATGCACAAAATTATTGATGAATTTCAGCTTTCAGGAAACTTTTAAAGAATGAGGCAATGTAAGTCTAGTTTTTCAAGTCAGGGAAATACTCATTTAAAATCTTAATGTCTTTCATATTAAAAAGGATGTGTTAATTATATGCAAATCTATGGAAAAAAATTTTAAAACAAGGAAATTTGAATATTTGAAAACAACATGGCTGAGGAAAATTTTTGCATTAACTGCGACCTCTATTAGCTACCAAGTAAAACATTACACATCTCTGATGCCTTGCCACCACCTCCCCATAAATGCAAAACAATGCATGCCTTCTTCCTTTGCAAAATTATCCCTGCATTTCTACCCTTTATGGCTTAGTGCACATGCTCCTTACATGAATGTAAGAACCTCCACCGTCTGACCTTAATCTATTTTTCATCATTATTAGAATCTCTTGTTGCTGAAGCCACAGAGAAGACAACATAAGAAAAAGAACAACACATGTGTTTAATGAAGGTAAATAATATATTTAAACGTTATCTTAAGTATGGGTCACAAATAATAATATGATACAACATATATAAAAAAAAACACCCTCTATAATAGCTTCAATGATCCCCACAACCTAATATCATGTGCTTGTGCATTTATTCACCTCCCCTTGAGTGTGGAGTGGATCTAGTGACTCATGATGAACAGAACATGGAAAAGTGGTGGGATATCACCTTCAAGATTAGGTTGAAGAAAGGCTGTGACTTTGTTGGAGTCTCTCTGAAGAAACCTGCCTGTCATGTTATGAGCTCTTCCATAGAGTCCCATGTGACTAGAAACTGATATCTCTGCCCAATTGCAGAGAAAAACCTATGACCAGCTAACCGCCATATGAGTGTGCTTGAAAATGGATCCTTCCCCAATTCAGATGAATGTAGCCCCGGCCAACGATGGAGTATAAACTTGTGACTGACTGACCCAGACGCATTCAGCTAAGTTGTTGACAGATGTCTGGCCCCAGAAGCTGAGATAATAAATATTTCTTGTTTTAAGCCTATAAATTTTGGGATAATTTACAACTCAGTCAATGACCAATACACCTATATGCTGATGACTGAAAATGTGAGGCCACCATGTCTTCACACTGGCCACATGAGTTGGCTAAGTTCTCCCTGCCTCCTGAAGTACCCTGCCAAAAGTCAGAATTGCAGGAATGACAAAGATTAGGCAACAGACTTTGACTAGTGAGAGGAAAAAGGGGAGGATCATTAAGTAAATGTCTTTTAATTTGTTGCAATTCCCCCCACCAATTCCCAAAAGGAGGATTCCAAGATGAGATAATTCCACATGGACTATCTTCAGAACTCCCCAAAATGGAGCAGTCAGCTGTGATTTTGAGACCCTGGCTGTCTGGGTAATGTACTTTCCGGTATTTGCTCTCTCTTTTGCTCCATCTTTCCTCTTCTTCACTCCAGCATTGATGGCATTATATTCCCCAGTAAAACTCTTAACTTATAAGCTTTGCCTCAGTTACTCTTTTCTAAAGAGGTCTTTCTGCAGCAAATATATTCCTTTAATTATATTTCTAAAACTATAAATGCATGTAAAAATACACCAAAACCTAATTATAATTATTATTAGATTTGCTAGAAAATTATATTTAACTCCTATTATATATTTAACTATTTTAGTCACAAGAACTATAAGGAGTATGGTAATTCCATTTTTTTCCCAAGTATTGAGGAACATTGTGCTGAAAATTTAGAGTTATATAAAAATATTAGTGTGAGGTTATCATGAGTTTTTCATATATATCTCAGAAAGGAAACAAAAAACAAAAAACAACAACAACAGAAAAAAAAAAAAAAAAAAAACACACCAATCTGCTCTGAATGATAAGGTTAGGTGCTAAAAAAAAAAATAATGTTCCAGATGGATGCCTATATATATACATAATGAATTCGAGTATTTACTGAGATTTTGAAAATGAGGTATTTAAGACATATTGTGCTGGGTTCTGTGTTTAATTTAAGGTTGAAAATGAGTAAGGCTTGGTAGCATCTCTGATGTGTGACACGTTTATATGAGAAGAACGTACATTACTGCTTCCCTTTATTTCTATACTCTGTATTGGCTGCATGTACCATAAGATTAGAGTTGCTAAATAATGTGATAAATTATATGTACAAAATTCAGGAACAAAAGCAACCACACCTCAATTTTTAGAATACAAGAGAATGCTACATAGAAGATACTTAATGCTTCCTTAGCAGCCACTGAATTATATTGAATATTGGCTATATGCATATTAGAGAAGAGTCAAAAGAGAAAGAGGAAGCATGACCAGAAAACTGAAATCTGTGCCAGATGCAGCATAATGGATATGAAATATCGATGGTCTTGACCTTAAGGAGATTTGGAGGTTAACATGTAATAAATTATACCTTATCAAAGTAATTTGTAAGAAAATGCAGAAAAATGAATTAAGCAAATTAACATTTTGAGTATGTGAATGATTCATAGAAGGCGATGTTAAAGAGATATTATACTAAACTTAATCATGGTTGAAATACATAAGGAGACATTATATACGTGTATTTACTCAAATAATAGACTTCTATGTCATATTTCTAAGGTGATCTTGAAAGTTTCTAAGCAAATTGTTGACAGGTATAAAATAATGTTAAAGCAGTGTTTATTCAAGAACACATATTGCAAACTACTATTTATTGTTTAGCCTAGCAATTATCCTGCCATATTTTCTTAAATGTTAAACCATTTCTGCACCATTAATATTTGTTGGCTATACAAAACTCAGTGTTATTATATGACCAATGTTAAATATTGAGTAAAACTCAAATCTACTGGTTTATTGCTGTAGAATATGTATGATTTAAAGTTTCTTTTTTAAGTAAAAGTTTTATCTATCTTGAATAATAGCTATCCTGGCATTGCTGATTCAAATTGTAAAATGAATTGATTGGACTTCCAATTGAGAATATTATCCATTGATTTAGACCTTAATCATTTAACTAATTTTTAAAACTTTGATAGCCAACTTAAAGCTACATTTGTATTACATCAATGTTCTTTTATTTTAAAAAAGTGTTTAATTTATAGTGGCTTTTTAATGTAATGTGGGTCATTGGCAAAAATAATAACCCTGCTGTCTTTATAAAATTAAAGGGTTCCAAGTCATTAACAGACAAAATTAATAATAAACCATTTAACATAGACCCTTGAGGGACACCAGATGTTCTAGCCTAATTAGAGAAGACCTGACCCTAGATGATAGTATATTTCAATCACCTTTTTAAATAATCATGAAGCCAAGCTACAGGGCTTTAACACAGCCCACAGTGACACATCTAGGATTAAGAAAGCCTCAGTGAAATGTCAAAACTATGCAAAGTTTAAAAGAACAGAAAAAAAAAAATATCACCCTGCTATAAATATACAAATTAATCTCCCTTTTTTGTCCTTATGGAAATAGAGAGGCCAGGTTTTTTTGTCTGTTTTTGGTTTTTTTTTGTAGTAAGTATTATTGAATGATAAAAAATAAAAGTCTACAAATCAAAACTTGAGCAATGTAAAGAAGGAAGTATTGTAAAAGTATATCTAACTTTATATGTATCTATTAGAATCTTAAAATCTAAAGGAATATAAAAATCTATAAAAATTATCATTTTAAAAAATCATAAAATTGAAAACATTAAGTAATTAAGAATATTATCAAACAATAGGCTAATGTTTTAAAAGATGAATAAACTATGCAAACCTCTTTAAAACTTAATCACAAAAAATATAAAACAGATCCACACACAAAGAAGATTGGCTATCAGAAAGCAAAAGACACAAAGATAAGAGAGTGGTAACAATAAGTTTGAAAATCTAGAACAGGCTTTGGCAAACTATGGCCTATATATCAAATCTGGTCCTCCATCTGTTTCTTTGTTTTTTGTTTTTTGTTTTTTAATACAGTTTTATTAGAACACTGTTTACATATTGTCTCCGGCTGCTTTGGCACTATAGTGGCAGAGTTGAGTCGATGTGACAGAAACCATGGGACCCACAAAGCCAAAAATATTTCTATCTGTCATCTTACAGAAAAAGCTTGCTGACTTAGAGGAAATTGACAACTTTTGAAGGAAAAAAGAGAATAACAGAAAATTTACATAGAAATATACTATAAGCTATTGAAGAAACTGAAGCCATAGGGAAAAAAAAAGTCACAAATGAGTAGAATTCCAGTTTTAACAATGAATTTACCATGTAACATTATAAATATAATACAGACAGCTATAATATAGATATAAATAAGCATAGGTAGTATATATAGTTGTTTTTGTATTATATCTGTAATATAGATATTTTAAAAATGGATGAGAACAGTTTGGGAAAGGTAAACTGTAAGGTTGCCTTACTTGTAAGTGTAGGTGCACAAACAACTAAACTACTACAACCCAAACCCAATAGTGAATGAAAGATCAGTTATAAATAGATAGCACTTATCACAGAAAAAAGTATTATTGAATATTGGAATTAGTTTAATTTACTACCCTAAAAGAGTCAAGTAAATGCAAAAAATTAATGCTGTCAATCCAATATGTCAGGGGTTGGCAAGTAAGTATAGTGTAAAACATAGATACAAACATAAGTGTGGTAGAAAATCTGAGGCCTATTAGGCATAGGTTTTATTGTAGGAAGAAAAATTATAGCCAGAAATTTCTAATATTAAGTATATTGTAGCAGTTATACATGTAGCATATATAATTACACATCACTGTAACTATATGTATGATGTTTTAAATATTTTTATTTCAACATCATTCCAAAATTAAAGTTAAGTGACTTGAAGGTTTTTATAGGAATTCCATAAATACCAAATAAACAGTAGTACACATTCAAAGGATATTATAATCAATACTCTTCTCTAGAATTAAAAAATAAAAATAGGAATATATTTAAAATGTTATAAATACTCATGTTGATGCATTCAAATACTAAATTTATTAAAATTTGCTGATAAAAAGATGCCAAATTTAGAATTTGGGTTTGTGGTAGATTTCCAAGTTTAACAAAAGAAGTACAAAGCAGTCATAAATATTACCTTAAATAAAGAAAAATATCCAAGATGACTGAAGGTTTAATGCATACTTGATTGATTTACTTTTATTAATTCATTTCTAATAGACTTGATTACAGATAAATGCTACTTAGATTTTTTCACACAGTTAATAGATGGTACTGACCAGAGTGGTAACTAGCTTAATAATTCATTAAAATCTTTAAAAGGGAGTCCTACACTGCCTATATGTAAACGTTGAACATGACAGAAGTGGCTGTCTAAAGACGTTCTGAGAAATAATGGCTCTTTGACAAAATTATTTTGGGGCAATTCATTTCAACATTGGGAAAGGAATGAACATAAAATTGGATCATTAATTTAGTCTATCCTAAAGTACAAAGAATTATATCCAAACTAGATTCAAAAAGTGGAAAGCATAAAACAGAAAAAAAAAAAAAAGTTGACTTTTTTTTAATTTATTTTATAATACCTGTAAGTTCAAAGACACTATAAGGAAAATTAAAGATCAGTCCTAGACAGGAAGGTGATATGTGAAAAGAATATGTCAAACTATACTGGTAGAGAACTCCTGTAAAATATTAAGAAAAGACAAACATTTCAATGAAAAATAATAGATTATATTACAAGCAAACACAAATGGTCAAAAACATTACCAAAAGATTTTGTAGTTTTCAGTAGGTATATCCTTAGTACATTTTTGTTTGTATCAAATCTATTTAAGTACTACAAATCTACATACATAGGATCCTTTCTATAGCTTATATGTAAAAGTAAAATTGTTTTGTGGTAGAGTGAAAGTACCTTCAAATTTCTTGCATATTGTCCACTTTCTCTCCAAAGTGTATCCATTTTATATTTGTTCGTATTCTCATATCATTAAAATTGGTTTACATTATCGGACTATTTAATTTTAGTCAAAGTTTGTGAAGTGCTACTACATTAATGTTGCATTTTCCTGATACCAATGAGTATATGCCTCTTTTCACATGACTTTTATTAGTCACTTCTCTACCATTTTTTTTTCCCAAAGTGGTTCTGCTTTTTCATTCTTTCTACAATATGAGAGTCCTCTCTGTTCACATCCTAACAGTTATCAGATTCCTTTTTGTAATTTAGCTATTCTGATTGGGGTGTACAGTATTTTACTGTGATATTTATTTGTATTTCTTTGACTAGTAATGATTTTAAGCAGCTTTTTAATGTGATTACCCATGGCTTTTAGCATACTATCTTACTAGTACACAGAAATGCAATGAATTTTTGTATTTACCTTGAATATTAATCTCGACAACTTAAAATACTAGTTTTAATAGTTTTGTTGTATATTTCTTGTATATTCTGCTTACTCAGTTACCTTATCTGTGAATGAAGATAATTTATACTTTCCTTCCACTTTTATGCCTTTTATTTATTTTACTTGCTTAGACCACTAGCTAGCACCTCCAATACAGTATTAAATAGAAGTGGTGATAGTGCACTTCCTTGCTTTCGTCTTGCCTTGTACCTCTTTATAGAGAGTTCAATATTTCAGTATTTAGTATAATGCTAATTGTGAGCTCCTTGTAAAAATGCACTTTATTAGACTAAGAATGTTTTCTCCAATTCCTACGTTTCTGAAAGCTTATATCCTAAAGGAAAGCAGTATTAAATTTTATAGCAACCTTTTTCTCTATCTATTGGAATGATCATATTTTTTCTACTTTGTTCTGTTATCATCATGAACAAAATCAATTGATTTTCAAATGTTAAACCAAGTTGTATATCTAGGATGAGCATTCTTGGACATTATGCTATCTCTTCATATATTGCTGGATTTAATCTGTGGATACTTTGCTTAGGATTCTGTATCTATGATCATAGAAGTTATTGCATGTAATTTTAATTTCTTGTAATACCATTATGTGTGTTTTCTTTGAATTTTCCTGCTTAGTGTTCTTTGAGATTCTTGACTATCTGGATTTTTAATATCATATTTGGATAATTCTTATTCATCATTTCTTCAATTATTTCTGTTTCAATCTCTTGTGCTCTCCTCCTGTATGTTATACATTTTGATCATGCCCTATATCTCTTTATGCTTTAAGTTTAATATAAGGTTTCAAGTAGGATTTTGGTTGGAAGAATATTTTGGAAGCAATCTTCTGGTTTCACATGTTTATGGTAATAACTAATTATAGGCACTGTTTCAATACAGTCCTGAGGAAAATATAGGTGACCAAAAAGTGGAATGGTGATGTAAAAATTTAGGTTGAAAGCAATTGACAATGGTGGAATCTTTAATATATTGATGAATAATAAATAGAAAACAATACTGATTATGAAAATGAGAAATATGAATATTAAGTTATAGATTACCTTTCAATTATAAATATGAGTTTTTAAAAATCATTTTACTACTCAGTTTTATAATAAATATACATGTGTTCTCACTGAGGTCTGATTATCTGATTCAATCTGAAATTAATTTCATGCAAGAAATATGTGGTCTGTCTACCATATGGATGTTTTGGAAAATATCAAACTATCTGCAGCTTAGCTTACTAAAGTTTTCCTGAAGCAGAACAAGTAGTATAAACACATTATATCAAAATCACATTTATAGTAAACAAGGCTATCATTCCCTCATTTTGCAACGGCCATTCTAGTTTCTTGCCTGATCTGATCTCCCTCGCTCCAATCACAACACCCTTCCAGAGGGCTGAGAAACTCTCTCTTAAAGGGGCATTTTTAACACTTCACTTCCACCTGATACATACAGGGTGTTTTTTTTTTCCTTTCAAACTTCATAAATTCCTTGAATGGCTTAAAAATGCAGCCAATGAAACTTTCAATTTTACAATGTAACTTTTATTTTTCTTCTCGGGGTCTTTATACTGCCATGCCCGTTTTTACTCTTTACTCCCATTTATTCAGCAATTGGATAATTTAAAATGCTCTTTTTTCTCTTTCTTCTCCTCCAAATCTTATCTACCTTCTTTATTACTTATGAAATATAGTTAAAATGACTTTGAAATTTTGTTTTAGATAAGCAAATTGACCATAAATATTTAATTTCAGAAAAATATAAATATTAACTCAGGTATTTTATTTAAGGAATCTGTTTGTTTGTTTTTTTCCCCTAAAAAGACAGAATCAAATTTTTATTCTACTGGGTGGTGAACACACAATGTGATATATAGATAAAGTATTACAGAATTGTACACCTGAAACCTATGTAACTTTACTAACAATTGTCACCCCAATATACTTGAATTAAAAAAAAAAATTATTATAAGTTCATTGCTGTTTACATAGAGATGGTGGTGATATACATATTGACTGAACAAATATCAGGTAGTTTATAGGCATACTTCTCAGGATAGTAAGTTAAGAAAATTACTTTTATTTATCATCTCACTTTGAGAAAGCTAATATCTAAAATATTATTTTTATATAAAACAAAAACTACTCAGAAAAATAGATTATAAACATGATTCACTGGTTAAATGTGGTTATTTTTACATATATTAAAAACAAAGGAAACTAGTGTTTAGGTATATAAATTTATATAAATATGTTAAGTCATATTCCAGAAAAGAAATACATAACTCCATCAAAGCACAAAGAGACATTATTTCTGCATATATTGAAAATATTAACTTATTGTTTTCACTGTATCTCATACTTTTCCTCTAGATACCATTGTTATCATATTTATATTTACTTTTCCAAGTTAATATTATTCTTCCTGTGGTATTTTGAAAAATAGTGTGTATTGTTTTGAAAAACTGATTTATAAAAGTGAATATTAGCCTCTTGGTATTTACTGTGTTTGCCAATACATATCTCTACTGGTCCTTTCATGCTACTTTTAACAAAATTATTTGAATCATTTAGTATAACCACAGATTTTTTTTCCTTGGGGAGGTGGCTAGAAGACCATATCCTTTCTTCCAGTGTTGAAAGTTTCAATAACTATCTTAAATGGTATTGTTACCAGATTCTATTTGCAAATTACCCAGTAGTATGAAACATAATTGTAATACCACCTACAGTATCTCAAATTGCAACAGAAGTGTAGAAATGAAAAGTATATCTTTAAATTGCGACACAAACCAGATAGAAGAAACCAATGTAAAGACTTTCCAGTCTATTCTAATGTTAAGAATTTAGAGACAAAAAAATAATTTTATAGATTCAACCTCAACATGACATAAACCTAAATGAACTGATGAGTCAAAAAAAGTGAAAATTGAGGGCAGTGCAAAATTGTAGCTAGATCATTATGAATAAGTCAAGTTGAACAAAATGATTTTCTCTGGAAATTTGTATTGGTAAGACTACATGAGGGGTGATGAGAATGAAAAATAAAATATTGTATTTTATTAAATAGGAAACAGGCTTACCTTAAAACAAATAACTACATCTATAAATATAAAAATTTCACATATTTGAATAGAAAGAAGTTCCCAAAGCTTGAATGAATAATAGCTCTCCAAGTGGTTCTGAAAAAGAAAAAGATTACTGTGTTTACTTCCTGGTATAGAACTAAACATTTTGTATCTGTCATCTCTTTTAATCCAATATTAATGGTCATATTTTAAAATTATCTTTAAAGATAATGTTAGTAGTCTATTGTAACATAACAAATTACCCCAATACCTACAGGATTACATAGCAAGCAATTGAAGAATTACTGAGGGTTATGAATTCAGGAGCAGCTTAGCTCTGTTCTCTATCTCAGGGTGTGTCATGGGGTTTGGTCAGGATGTCCTCTGGGTCTGAAATCATTTGAGAGCTTTGCTGGGGCTGTAGGGTCTATTTCCAAGATGGCTCACCCACATGGCTTTTGGGAGAATGCATCATTTCCTTCCCATGTAGTCTTCTCCAAAGGGTTACTGGAGTATCTTTACAACATGGCAGCTGGCTTCCTCCAGAATGAGTTATTCTAGAGAGAGAGCAAGACAGAAGCTTCAAGGTCTTTATGAACTACACTTGGATGTCACACACCATTTCTTCTGACATATTTTGTTGTATACAACTGAGTCACGAAGTCCAATCCACAATCAAGGACTGAGGAATTAAGTTGTAGTTTTTGAGGAAAGAGTGTTGAAGAATTAGTGAACATATTTTTAAACTATCACAGAGTTGAATATTTATACAATAAATGATTGAAGTGCCTAAATGTGGGCAGTGAAAACCAGAGGTGATGTACTTGAGTATCATAAAGGGTGTTGAAATGCTTTCTAAGAAAATGTGATAGGTTAGGCTAACTGCTGGGTTTCTTGTTTTGCTGCATAATAGTATTTAAGTAAGGATCAAAGTGACTTGTTGTGAAAAAATAAATAAAAGAGATTGTGCAGGCTGTAGAAAAAGAAAACAAATTGAATTCAGATTGCAGGAATAAAAAGAACTTTTTGATCAAAGTGGAGATGTTCGAAAGGGAGGTTTGCTGATTGATGAATAATACAAAAACCTTTACAGTATTTCTAGTGTGGACATAAAATTCCAGACTGACTGGTTAAATTACATTCCTGGGAGAGACTTAAACTTCAATTAGGTTAGGTTTTAAGTCTCGGTTTTGGTGACATGAGCCGTAACACAAGTGACTCCATTTTGAGCCCATTGTCTCTTTTTTAACAAGTCCCCACTTTTGGTCAGAGTCTCAGTTTATCTGACAGATGTGACCAAAATGTAAGGCCTTAACACCACTCTCAGCTACTGCCTTGAAGTTCTAACCATTTTTGCTGATCTTTGTGATATTCATAGGACATGACATTTTTTGTTATATCTCTGGTATTCACAGGTCACAACTTCAGGTTCAATTTTTCTAGCTGGTCATTCTCCTTGTTCCATTTTTGACATTCTAGTTTTAGGGAGATCATTTGCTTGGTGGTTTGGGACTGTGAACAACATTTAAAGCTTTTGAGAACATACAGTTCACCTGGGGGACTATTACGTTATTAGAAGCAGGATAATTCCCAATGTTGGGGGTATGCTTTAGAGTCATGGTCCCCAAAACCCAAACCAATCAAAATCAAATAAGTCAAAGAAAGGCCACATTGAAGGAGGCACTTTCTTAAGCTGAGTGAGTTCAGTGATCTTATGTAGCAGAGTTTCAACTTCTCTAGACGTGTTAATCCTGGTGCAGCAAGTGGTGTTGACCACAGCAGACACCTACTTGTGCAGCTAAAAGATAGTCAGAGGTTATCCTATTATTAAGAACAATCTTGGCCAGAGAGTCTCAGGTTTTTTGTGTTGTTTTTTTCTGGGGGGTGGGGTGGGGGTGGGGGCAGGAGACAGCTATTGCTTTAGCAGCTGGTTCTGCAGTATTTTTAAGAGTTAAGGGGAGATTCCTGATTATAGCTTTATTTGTACTCACTCCTAACCAGGAAAGTAGGGACCTGTCAAAGGAAGTGAATCTCGCAACATGAAAGCATCCTGGTTGGTGCTTCCTAACTCAATAATATAAATTCAGGGCAGTTGACCAATGAGGTGTCTCAGTTTGTGAACAGTTGGGGCACATTTAGATAACCCAAACGGCATTGTCCAGTTCTGTGCCAGCCATCTAGCCATTCATAAGTCCAAGGAGAATGATAACCATCCCAAAGATAAATCCTGTCTGGGCACAAGTCACTCCTGCTGAAACTGCAATTAGGTTAGGTTTTAAGTCTCGGTTTTGGTGACATGAGCCTTAACACAAGTAACTCCATTTTGAGCCTCTTGTCTCTTTTTGAACAATTCCCCTCTTTTGATCAGTTTCTCAGTTTAACTGAGAAGTGTGAGGCAACATAGTTGCTGGACAAATGAGATTTTTTCATGAAAAATCTAGCAGTCTGAAAGGTTACCTCCCCCAGCAATGGCCTGGAAGATATGGATGATGCTGTTATCCTTCCAGGCTAATGCCAGGGTAAAGGAAAGAGAAGCAGGAAGTGTTTTATGTTTAGTAAAAGTGTGAAGTCTTAAGTTAGTGTCTTGAGTGAAAGTAGCCTACCTGGATGTCAGCTACTTCTCTCCCTAGTCAATTTGATTTGGAAGTCTCCAGCATTAACACAGGACCAGATGGCAGGTGCAGACTTTTTACTCTGTGAGATGCACTCGTACATCCACGGTTCAAGTGCCTGAAGTTAGGCTGCCATCTAGATAGTAAGGAGGTTCCTTCCAAGGAGATTCCAGGGAAGTCTTGATTCTTAGTGAATCCAACTCAGGAGGTCGACAGAAAATTGGAAACTTAAGTTTGGAGAGTCATAGCCATATATTTGAGGAAACTAGAGAATTCAGGATCCAGTCCAGTTTACAGGTATATAACAAGCCCTCAAAGACAATTTTTAGTGAACAGAGGTTGGTCCTCCTATCTTCAATTTGTTTTTTGTATCAGGGAGATTTTTATGTTCTGGATTTAGAGCTGTTTTGTTCTTGAAATGATTTAGTAAATCCTTCCACAAAGGCTTTAGAAGGTTTCACTCTCTCTCTCTGGGTACATAGTTTCATTTTAGCTTAGGAGAGAAAGCTTAAGAAAATTTTTGTTAGACTTTTAAAATCAGTTTTTCATTTGGCCAACTTTTGACCACAGAGCTACTTAAAAAATTTTTTTCTTCCAAATGTCTTGTCAGGTTTCAGCCAGATTTCAGCAAATTTTTTGGAAGTATTAAATAACACCCCTTAGATGGAAATGGGTCCCCAAAGAAGGTGCAAAAGATATAATTCTAAACAATGGGTTTGGATTTGAAAAGGAAAGGATCACGTGCAGTTTTATTTTCCACTCTGTACCAGCTACTACAGACAGAGATCTGGGAGAGCTGACACCAGTAAAAATTCCCACCCTTGGCTCGTTTCTGCTAGTTTTCCCAAAATTCTATTTGCAGGTTCCAGTATTTACTAGAATTTGGCAAGGGTTTTTATTATTTTAATTTTAGTTTCTCCATAGCTGTTTAAAGAATAACAGCAATTTGCCAGAAAATCCCTCAGAGTTTCATCAAGTCTAGGAGGGTCTCATAAGTAGCCACTAACTTTGCGGACTTTGTTTATGATCTTGTGCCAAAGTCTTTTCAAAGTGTTCAGGTATGATCATGAGTTTATTCAGACTGATGGTCTCTATTATTATTATTATTATTATTATTATTACTATTTTGCTTTTTATCAATCCATTAATCGCAGGAGATAATTCACTTACAAAATTTTCTGAGGATCTTCCTGGGTTTAGGATATTTTTAATCATGGCTTTTAGTTTGGCCTTTTACCAAGGAATAAAAGATACTTGGAGAGACTCATCTGTAGCCTTGGGTACGCTTATTTTGACAAGGGATTACTAGAATGAGTACTTAAGTAAAGAAAGATGGTGGGTACCAGTAGGGGTTACCTTAGTCGTGTAGTCTTTTGTTTTAGGTACCTCTTGTGTATCTTTTATTATTTCACTATCCTTTTATATCAAATCTTTCAATGAAGCTATTTTGGAATTCTGGAGACTTTTGAGGCTTAAATTAAATAGGTATCCCATTTTGTTAGTTTGATTTTGAGGCACTTGTTTTGAAATGCATTCCTTAAATGACCTTTTCTAGCTGGAGTCTTCCTCATAATGTCCACTGTTAATTCTAAGTGGTTATCCTTCTGCCTAGGTGATTCATTCAGTAATTCAACTAATATTTACTGAGTGTTTGGTACTGAGTGTGGTCGGGACTTGGAGAAGAACAGTGAAGAAAACAAACAAAATATCCCTGCCCTCATGCAGTTAACATCTTCATGGAAGGATTTAGGTGTTATGATGTTATTGGGGTGATGACAGGGTACATATCCACTGTCAGCTTTACTTGGAGTTCTCTGAGCTCACACATTGCAAAATGCCCAATGATCATATCATTTTCCTTATCATATTATTAATGCCATTGTCTTTGTCCCCTCCTCCTCATACACATTCACATTCGTGTGATGTTAAATGACATCAGTGATAAACATTATTTTGGTTTATCCTCATTTTTGAAGCAAGATTGGGGCTAGTGAATGGTAAGTACATAATTAGTGTTTGTGGAGAATTGAAGGATTAAAAACAAGAAACTGTGTTGGAAAGAGAATTATTTCTATTTAAACTCAATTTTGTATGACAGTTCTGTCATCAAAAAAAAAAAAAAAAATGAAGGTTAACTTTCATTTCTTTTTAACCTTCATTTTGGTTCAGGTTTAAAAGGCCAAATGAGAGAGGCAGCAATGTTCAATGTAAAGAGAACCACAGCCACAGCATTAGCAGAGCTGAGACAGATGTAATGGATCGTGGCCTTGAGGAAGCAGAACCACACAGAAGAATTGAGTGTGATGAGAATTTCCAGAGTGCAAAGACAGGTACATGCATTGAATACAAGCTGTAACAAATGAGGAAACAATAACACCTACTGGTAGAAAACCTCTTTACAGAACCTTGTGATAATTTCAGTCTTGATTTATATTAAAGCTTGAGTAGATTGTCTTTTAAGGGAGCTGATTATAAACAATTTGGTCTGTTGACATATATTCCTTAAAGTTGTTCCTAATTGAAATTCTTAAAGAAGCATTCTTTTCATGCAGGTTATAAAGCTTAATATCCTGACTTGGGTTTTGTTTCTGGTTAGCTTCAGAAATTCATCTTGGAAAACATTAAATGGAAGAAGAAATTAGATAATTTCTCATTAAGTATATATTTCTCAACAGTTTTTCCTAAGGCCAAAAGCAAGATAAAATATGTTCAGGATGATGCTGACTAATTAAATTTTCACAATATACATTTTCTCTCCTGTATTTCTTTCATTGTAACAGTCATATAGCTTCTTGTGGCTATGACTATGCTTAGTATTTACATTTTATTTCCCAAAAGTATAGTTTTTTAATTATTAATTTTATTTTCAAATAAATTATTTTCTATCTCTTTTGCAGATAAATTTTCTGGATGTTAGCAATAAAAATGTAGAATTATGTTACATAATGTACCAGCATTTTTTATGCACAGATGTTAAATATTAAACACAACTTATTTTTAAGAACTAAGTAAAGACTAATATGAGAAAATATAAAGTTAAACATGGAAAACGTAAAGGAAGAAAGGGAGAGAGAGAGAGAGAGAGAGAGAGAGAGAGAGAGAGAGAGAGAGAGAGAGAGAGAGAGAGGAAGAAGAAAGAAAAAGAGAGGAAAGAAAGGAAGGAAGGAAGAAAAGAAGGAAGGAGGGAGGGAGGGAGGGAGGGAGGGAAGGAAGGAAGGAAGGAAGGAAGGAAGGAAGGAAGGAAGAAAGGAAGGAAGAAGGAGAGAAGAAAAACTAGCTACAATTATTAATGGCCTCTTTCCACTGTCAACATTCAGAAGTTCCTCATGCTTGAAACTGTGCTATTTGATCTTGGGATCACTGTCTTTTATAAAAATTGTAAATTGTTTGGTTAACATAAAATCATTCACTTCTCTCTTTGTTGATTCCTTTTCTTTCATCAGGCCTATCAAGTTAGTTTTCCTTAGTCACTCTACTTCTCTGCTCATCCTGCATAATTGCTTGGTAATGTCATCCTGGTCTTTCATTATAACCAATCCAGGAACAATTCCAAAATACGTCTGCAGCTCTGTCATTACAAAGGCAGTTGTTATTAGACATCATCATTTGAATGTCACATGCATGTCCAGTTTAAATCCAACACACACATTCTCACAGCTACTGATTCTAGTTCAGTCATTCACTATTTTTTTCCCTGGAATCCCTCCTTATGACTCACCTGGCTCTAATATTTTTTCCAATTGAAAACATTATTTTTTTAACCCACTGCTCTCAATCAATCCTTCATCCACTTTCAACTGTTTGATGTTTCCAGAATAAACTCAGATTTTTATAACATGGTATGTAAGCCTTTCTGAAAAATCCTTGACTTCTTTTCCAGACTTTGTTCCTATAATCTCTCTATTCTCTTTCCCACCCTCTAATTGTATGAAACCAATTATAGTTTTCTGGAGAAAAAATCAAAACAAAACAATTTGTTCTTTCGCACAATTAAGAAATGTGCTTCTTTTAAAGTTCTATATTGTGGTTCATATAAACACTGATGTTCAAAAATTTGTCATTTTAAGAAGTGTAGATTACTTTGGAACTAAATGATTCAGACGCTAATGAAAAAACCCACTTAGAAAACAATCAAGCATATCGGGAATTAAGTTAATTTGTATGTCTCTGTTAGCATGGATTAGTTATATTATTTATCTCCTTTTATTGGAGACTGAGGACAATACAAATAATGGTCTCTCTTTTAACATAGATAACAGTTCAGTTATTAATATTTTAGAATATGTGGTATAAGAGATCGCTTTGTATTTAATGAAAAAGAATCTCTACTGAGCTATTTACAAAATTATAGTCTCAAAATAGTATATACTCTTTCATAAACATTTACATATAAAATACATACAATAGCATTTCAACCCAAAAAAGGTTACTGTTTACCCACTATTTTCCTAATATAACACCCATCAAAAAATAAAATATCAATCCTTTGTGAAAATGTTTCAGTTTATAATTTGGCCAACTGTAATAGCAAGAATTATTTATGAAATGAAATAAAAGCACAAAGAAGTTTTCATGAAAACATTTTTTTTTATCTCTCAAATGTATTTTAAATACTATAAGGCATTTCTCTTTCTTATGTAAATAAAAATGCCATGAAATGTCTAAAGAAATATGGCAGATTACAATTAAATAAATATATGGGCTTGCCTGAGACAGTGAATGAAACTGATGAAATCATTTATTTCCTTATAATGTGTTTTTTATGCTTACTTCTTCCTTCTAGTTTCAATATTCTATAATCTTAAATGATTTTTCACATTTAACTTGTCATTTGACTGAACTCAGGGGCCTTGGTTTTCTTCTCTTCTTTTATATTAATACCCATGAGGCCAAATTTATTTACTAATGTTCCCTGGAGAAGGTGAAAGAAGAAATTTGTTTCCCTTATAATGTCCAAACAATGCATAACTCATAGCAGCTGTTTTATTTTTTTCTCTGTACATTTAATTTTTTTTCCCAATACCAACTACCAAGAAAATGAACACTAAAAAGTAATATCTGTTATATATAATAAGACTTTTAAAAATTATCTTCTAAAATATTGTGAATGTAGAATATCGTAAAGGATAAATCTGTTTAAAGTGCAGCAAGCATAATTAGAGATCTTTGAAGAGATCTCCACTTTCAAAATTTAATCCAAAATACGCACTAAGTCACAACCTGGAATACACCCAGGTATGAGCAATCATCTTGCATTTAAAAAAATATTTGGCCTTCGAACTTAGCTGTCCAGAACATTTACACTAAAGCTAATAAAAATTTGGAACGAAGCATTATGAGCTTCTGTCTTTATAGCTGACAAAAAATTCTAGAAATAATGTGAGTTTAATAATTAAAAACATTGAAATATTTTCATATTGTACATTATTTAAAATATATAACTTATTAGTATCAAGAAAATAATAATATATAAGAAGTGACCTAATCTTTCATTATATCTGTCATATGAAAGATAAGGAAAACTTGAAAATTAACATAAAGGATTATACATATTTAAAATATATTTAATAATGGAAATTTTCTGTTGCAAATACACATTTGTTTGTTTGTTTAATTTTAGTTCTCATTTACCAAATTACAGAAGACAGAAAAGTAAGCAACATGAAATATATGTTTTAAATAAAATAAAATTTATAATATTTATTTGAATAGTGTGGTACATTTTAAAAGTTAATATTAACTCTTTTATTGTGTTTTTGAGATATAGAACTATCAAAAATAATTTGAGACTTATTTACTATTAAATTTATTTTTATACATTCAGTATATAATCACAAATAAATAATATTGAGTTGTTACTAAGGTTTTGAAAAATTATTTTATGAAAATAGAAATTTTACATTGTACACAAAATGGAACCTTTTCAGAACTATAATATTAAGAATAACAAAATATTTGTTGATGTTAAAATCTCATATTTATTTATTATTTATTTTGCTGATATGTTTTCTAAAGCAAAGGTTGATGTTTCAATTTCCCCAAACTGGCAATTATGTGTGTCTCTAAGTTGGTTCCTGTGTCATTATAATATGACCATATTAGTAATTGAACATTTCTTTTTTTCTTGGCTCAAGTTCCAGCCTCAGCATGTAATATCCATGCCACAGAATTTTAATCAGCCCCTTCTCCAAGTAGTCTTGCTTTCTTTTATGTGGGAACAATATTTAGAAACTAAATTCTGGCCAATATGTGTGCTTGTTCATTGTTCATTCAGTAGAAAAACAATAGATAAAATTACACACACACACACACACACACACACACACACACACACAAACATACACACACACACAAACATTTGTCCTCAAAGATGTTGAGTATGAAAATGAGATGATGGATGAAATTTAAATTGCAAATTTTTATAAGCATTTTCTAGAATAACTGCTATTTTTTTTCTTCTTCAATTTTATCTTTCTATTTCATTAAATAGTATTGAGGCGACAACGGTTAGTAAATTTACATAGGTTTCAAGTATACAATTCTGTAATAAATCATCTATATATCACATTGTGTGTTCACCACCCAGAATCAGTGCTCCTTCTATCACCACATATTTGACCCTGTTTACCCTTTGACCCCATTTACCCTCATCTATGACCTCTCTCCCCCCTTAACCTCTGGTACCTGCTAAACTATTATCTATGTCTATGAGCTTTTGTTTCTTTATTTGTTTGTCTTGTTCCTTTGTTGCTTTCAGTTTTATATCCCACTTATCAATGAAATTATACGGTTCTCAACTTTTTCTGTCTGACTTATTTCGCTTAGCATAATAATCTCCATCCATGTTGTTTCAAATGGCACTATTTCATCTTTTCTTACGGCAGAATAGTTTTCCATTGTGTATACATATCACATATCATTTATCCAATGATCCATCAAAGGACACTTTTGTTGTTTCCATGTCTTGGCCACCGTAAATAAGTCTGCAATGAACATTGGAGCACATATATCTTTACAAATAAATGTTTTCAGATTTTGGAGGTATATAGCCAGGAGAGGAATTGCTGGGTCATATGGTAATTCTATCCTTAATTTTTTGAGGAACCTCCACACTGCCTTTCATAGCAGCTGCACCAATCTGCATTCCCACCAACAGTGTATGAGGGTTTCTTTTTCTCCACATCCTCTCCAGCGCTTGTTATTATTTGTTTTGTTGATGATAGCCATTCTAACCAGTGTAAGGAGATATCTCATTGTGGTTTTTATTTACATTTCTCTGATGATTAGTGATGTTGAGCATTTTTTCATATGCTTATTAGCCATCTATATGTTCTCTTTGGAGAAACGTCTATTCAGGTCCTTTGCCCATTTTTTAACTGGATTGTTTGGGTTTATGTGGTATTATATGAGTTCCGTATATATTTTGGGTATTAGCCCTTATTGGAGGCATTGTTTGCAAATATCTTCACCCATTTGTTTGGTTGCCTCTTTATTTTGTCGATATGAACTCAAAATGGATCAAAGACCTAAACATAAGACCTGAAACAATAAACTGCATAGAAGAAAGCATAGATACTAAACTTATGGAGCTTGGGTTCAAAGAGGATTTTGTGAATTTGACCTCAAAGGCAAGGGAAATAAAAGCTAAAATAAATGAATGGGACTATATCAAACGAAAAAGCTTCTTCACAGCAAAAGAAACCATTGACTACTACATATTTAAAATTTTATGAAGTAAAAACACATTTTCCATTCACATTTACATATCAACAAGCCCAAGAAAAAGCTGTAATTCATTTTTTTGAGTTACATTATATTTATAAACAAGTCATAATCACGTCTCAAGATGTATGTCAGTTAAATTCAAAAGGGGAAAAAAAACACACAAAACACAATATATTATCCAAATGGAGTAACCTAAAGGGATTTAAAACATATTCGGATCAATAACTAACCTTCAATTCCTAGTTTAACATTTATTGTTTATGCTTGAATCTGTTCTTAGATATTAGGCATCAAATGAGTGATATATGAGAAATATAAGAAACTGAAAACTTCCAAAGGAAGTCCTAAGTATATCAGAGTTTCAAGTACGTATATACACCATACACTGTACAAAAGACTTGTATGTACCATTTTTACTTAATGCTCTTAAGAATTCCAGCTGCTAAGTATTCTCCCATTTTTCAGGTGAAGAAACAGAAGTGTTCCACAGATAAAAACCTACTGAGAATCAGATTCAACAGATTTTGGGGAAGTCCCAGGTCATATAAAATTTTAGTAAGTCCCATGAACATTTCCTATATATGCCAAAGTTTGAGAATGACTGACTTTTAAAGTCATGTTGTTTGAAGATGGTATCTGAAGAAAACCGGCACAATTAAATATTATATTTACTACATATTGAAAAGAAACAAAAGTAGGTTTTGGCAACAGGAAATCTCAGTTCAAAGTCTAATTAAACTTTCTAATCCTGATGGATATTTTTTATTTATTTCCTCAAAATTCATTGAGTTTGTGCCAAGCACAGCTCTGTACACAGGGAAGAGAGCAATGTACAAAATGGGTGATGACCTAAATTAAAGAAACTTACATTTTAATAAGGAAACGGCAATGTATAAATAAATACAGCACAAGACAATTTCAGAGGGAGGCGAGTGCTATGAAGTAAATAAGTTGATACATTTAAGAGTAATTGAACAGTGTTTAAATTTGCAAAGTAACATAGGAACTGGAAAAGGGTAGAAAGGTAGGACCAAGTATTAGATTTGATGTAGCTGACAAAAAAGAAAATGAGGTATGGGTTAATTTTTAAGGTTTCTGAGTTTCCAGCTTCGTAACACCAGACATTTTATTTATTGAAATGGAGAAGATTATGAGGAGTTCTAATTTGGATATTTTTAACTTAAAGATGCCCATTAAACATTCAAATGAGTTACTAGGAAGGCAGTTGGCAGTAAGTCTAGAGTTCAGACTCACTGAAAATATTAACATGTAAATCTTCCATCAACATAGAAGTATAAATATGTAAACTCAATTCGTGGGCTGGCTCCCTGTCACAATGCTACAGATAATTTGCATTTTGATGCATCCTTTTATGCAAACAAACAGCACTGTTAAATAGGAATATAGAAAATAACAACTAAAATGTGTTGATGAGTCCTAAAACAATATAAATTTCTCTGTGTTCCAGAAATATACTAAAAAACACATAGTGATGGGAGCTGTGGAAGAATGAAATCTTATATGTGCTAGACTATACTTCCTAAAGCAAGAAGTGGGTGAAGAGGAATAAAAATGGATCCAGAGAGAAAAAGGGCCTGAGCTTATACTATCAACTGAAGTCAGGCTTTCTGATTTAAGTCTGGCAAAAAAAAAAAAGAAAAATGCTGCCACACTCCATGAAAATCAAGGAATAGAGAGAGACTTTCCTGCACAACCTTTCAAAGAGGAATTTAGCCACATCATCTACTGGATTTGGGCCTGGGTATGGGAAAAAAATCTAGCACACTTGTGCATGCACGTGCACACACACACACACACACACACACAGACACAGACACAGACACACACACACACACACACACACACACACACACACATACGCAAGAAATAAGAGAAAGAAAAGAAGAAAGCAGGAAAGAAAGAAAGAGCCGATGCACTGTACAATTGGGATGGAAATTCACTTCAAATGAAACTTATTTTAAGGTCTGAAAGATTTTGAACTAATGATATGATAAAATGGGTTTAGAAGCTGGATTGGGAAAAGAAACACATGTTAATAGAAAGGAAAACGAAAACATAGAAAGAGTGGGGAGAAAGCAATAGCTGCAAGAAATATTGCTGAAAATTTCCCAGAATTAATAAAGAACATAACCTTATATTGAAGAGACACTTTTCATAAAATTAAATGCGCAAATACAAGCATAGAAAACTGCAGAATAACAATTTCTGTCAAGGCAAAACTGTACATAAGTTAAACAGACAAAGTAGTCTTTGTTCAAGACAATAGAGATCGAGACTTGTGCAATATACAAGAGAGATCAAAGTAACTCCATGGTAACGAAGAGCAGGAGAATTTTTAAGCATTGACGTGAGCTAGTCAAGAAATTAGTGGTGAATCTGGTGAATGTGATTAGGCCATCTGTGTTTGCTAATTATGGCTTATTGAATTTAGACTCCTACCCTCCCACAGAGACTGGGAGACAGGACCACTATCTTTCCAGATGATTACATAACTAAGTGATGGCTTCCAGGTCCTTGAAAAAGGCATTGCTGAGCTATAAAACTAGCAAGAAGCTAGGAAAAGATTTATGTCTCTGATGACAAAGAAAGAATTTACAATTCCAAGTTTTCTTAAGTAAATGCTCTAAGAAAAGAGAGGTCAGGGGCACATAGTCAGGAAGAGACTTGCCTAAGGTTTAGTCACCAGCGGAAAAGATTAACACCATGTTGGTAAATTCAAAGAGAATAATCTTAACAGCAGGAGAATGAAAAATATGTCAAACGAATTACCACTAAGTACCCTTAACAAAAGAACCACCTAAAAATGAGCTTCAGGAAGAGGAAATATAATTTTAAAAGGAAGAAACAGGATGCAGCAGTGGTGTGTGATTTTTTTTTTTATTAATTAAAGTTTATTAGGGTGACAACTGTTAGTAAAGTTACATAAATTTCAGGTGTACAATTCTGTAATACATCATCTGTATATTACATTGTGTGTTCATTACCCAGAGTCAATTCTCCTTCCATCACCACATATTTGATCCCCTTTACCCTCATCTACCACCCCCCTCCCCACTTACCCTCTGGTAACCACTAAACTATTGTCTGTGTCTGTGAGTTTTTGTTTCTTCATTTGTTTTTCTTGTTCCATTGTGGTTTTCAGTTTTATAGCACACATATCAGTGAAATCATATGGTTGTAGATTTTTTCTGTCTGATTTATTTTGATTAGCATAATAATCTCAAGATCCATCCATATTGTCACAAATGGCACTATTGCATCTTTTCTTATGGCAGAATAGTATTCCACTCTGTGTATATACCACATCTTCTTTATCCAATCATCTACCAAAGGATAATTTGGTTGTTTCCATGTCTTGGAGAAGTCATGTATGATTTTTTAATGTAAAAGTGACATGATTATTTTTCAGTATTCATTTTCAACAAATATTTATGGAGCAAGTACTGTATGTTCTGACTCAAGATAGGTTTCAAAATAATTTTCTAACTTGTCAATGGGCAGCTTTTAGAATGAGGCAAAACAGTTCATTCATTCACTCAGAAAATATTTATTGAGCAGTTACTATGAGCCAGGAACTATTGAAGACATTGGGAATGTGTCAGATAGACAGGTCAATATTCCAACACCTATTCCCCATTTTAAAAATTTTAGACCAAATTAAAAGTTCTAAATGCATGGGTTAAACTATTTCAAGGAGTAAATAGCAGCACCTATTATGTGTGAGATTAACATGCAGCTATAGGTAGAAGAAGAAGGAGGAGGAAGCCGAGAGGGTGGCAGTATCTGAAAAAAAAATAATAATTCCAAAACTCAAATGAGAATACCCGGTGCTTATTTTTTGTTCTTAGTTGTTGTTTATACATATGTATGCACTGTTTGAATGGTTAGATATTTCTAGTAAATTATGGTGCTTTGTCTTAAATACACTAACAAATCCCATGATACAATTTTTCCAAACTTTTTTCCCACCCCACTACCTCTATTCACCTTCCTTTTATCATCTATTCACTTTCCTTAATATAGCCCTTCGTAAATTTTTGACACTACTCTACCTAGGAGATCTATATTTTTATTGACCTGCTCCCTTGAGAGCATCTATGAGAAACTACAGGTGCCATGACATTCCCCTCAAAAGTTTTGAACCATTTTGTCCCTCATAGAACATTACTCATAATACTAAAGAAATCATACAAAAAATACCAGTTGGTAGAAATATGTATTTCTATTAAATGTGAATGCAAAAAATCAATCCCCCACATTGAAATCATATTTATTTATGCCAGTGGTAATTAAACGGTCTTTATAAGATACACATTATGCATTTGCAGGTTTGTCTTCTCATTCCTGGGAAGGAATTTTCATCAAGTCTCATATTAAGAATGAATATGTCTGGGGGTGGCCGGTTAGCTCAGTTGGTTAGAGTGTGGTGCTAATAACACCAGTTCGATCCTGCCATGGGCCACTGTGTGAGCTGCACTCTCCTTAGAAAAAAAAAAAAAAAAAAAAAGAATGAACATTTCTGGTGTTGGATTTCTATATGTATAATGTTGAAATGGACACAACAAAGCTCAAGAGAGTTTCTCTGCTGGCAGCCTCTATCTTTATCCTAAGAATTATGTATATTTTGTGTGCCCAAATTTTAAGAGATTTCAGGATAGTAAGGAAGGAAGACAATGCAGAACGTGGCATATATATAATTAAAATAGGTATCACTTAGGTTGATAAAGGGAATGGCTTTCAAATAGATTTTAAAATGTCAACACTGTTACAATTCATATTTCCTGGAAATAATACCTGTATCTTCATTTCCTTTACTAATTCCAAAAGTAACAGCATTTCAAAATGCCAAACCCATTTGAAAATATCCATTACTTTTCCAGGTTATTTTCTCATATGTTGGAATTATTATTATTTTAAATATATAACTAATTTAAGTCAATTATCCTATAATATAAGATGGGAAATGCACATGTGATCTTAATCGGCATTGGACTTAACTATAACCACTTTCTCAGAGCATATTAAAGAATTGTATGAATATGAAATAAACTTTTTAATAATTAATATTGGTTTACTTTAAAATATTAGTGCATTCAATCCAGTTTGATAGCCATAAATGAGATTGATCCTTTTTAAAAGTGAGTCACTGGTATATTTGAATTAGAATATTTCTCAAATACACTCTAGTGACCTTAAATGCTCACTGAAAAGTATGAGCAATTTAATCATTTGTAAGAGAAAGTCCATTACAATGCCAGGAGAGAAGCCACAAAGAACTTTATGTAAGGATAATGCATGTCTTAAATTGAATATGAACATCTTAAAAGTAAGTAGAATCAATGGAACAATTATATAATGGTTTCAGTTGATAATCACGTCTCCATTTACATTGTCTAACAGCTAGCATAAAATATGCACAGTATTTACCAGTGTCCTTAATTGGTCCCAAGAAGTCTCTTGGTATGCTGCTTACATCTGGATCACATGCTTTTAAGAAGACACCTTCCTTAGTTTATTATAACATATCAGTTAACATATGTATAAACAGAGAAACATCATACTTTAATAATTTTATGGAATACTGAAAAAAGGAGAAGTAAACTATTTAATCATGTCATTCTAAGGGACTAAAGCAGAACTTAATTAATATTAATTTTCAGGAACCTTGTGTGCTTTACATAAAATATAATTTTAGTTTTATATTGTAAGTAATTTGAACTTTATCCTATCAATCATCAAGAAAGCAATCTTTTCCTAATTAGAAATCTTGTATTCAACGTTTGATAAAGGTGAGGATTTTTGTCTATTTTCTCCACAGCCTTACCTCAGTACCCAAATAGGGCCTAGAGAGACTAGATTGTTGATAAATATCCATTCATTTACTAGGAATGATTCAATCCAACATAGATATTAAATTAGCTCAAAATAAGAACAATTTGTCATATCAAAAATCAAGTCCCTCCAGTCACACACACACACACATACACACACACACACACACCCCAAAATGCAAATTGTAGAAATTAATATTTTTATCTAGAAATTATTCTTTCTGGAAAAGGGTATTTTCGTTCAACAAATGGTAGATCTACTTCTAATTTTCTACTAGTTTTCTGATTAAATATGGAAACATAATAGAAAGCTAGCCTATATATATTATTTTAGCTATTTTCAGTATATTTCCAAAAACAAACAAAAAACAAAGTTACAGCATTTTTTTTTCCTCGTAGTAGTTAAACAAAAACTATCTCAACTGAAAATGTTGACCTTGATTAAAAAATGAATAAACAGCCAAACTCAGTTAAGATTTGGTTTTGCTCAAAATTTTGTTTCCCGTCATCAAGTTACTCTTTATTTTTTCTTTCATAGTACTATTCTATATCTTTTTCATTAGATGGAAGTAGTCATTTTTATACATTGTGGAAACATTTACCTCCTAATTTGTAAGGAAGATCAAAGCCGAGAAATCTTAGGACTATCAAATTTATTTTTCTCTAAAATGTTATAAAAACAATTTTGGATATACTTTCATAAATTAATTTTGTTCTTGTTCTTAGAGTGAATTGTTGCTACAAGCTCTTTCAATGCGTTGAAAAAAGTGAAGTTTATTTTTATATGGCTTTGCTTATGGAAATGTTTTGAAGTCTGTGTTGTGGGTCTATGTCACCAAAGACGTATCACCTTTGCTGCTACTAGATACTCCAGGAGGGTTACCATACTGGGGCCGTATTAACATAAATGTCTAGGCTTGACTTGTACCATCAGTGAAGGCAATGTGAATTTGAACTTCAGTCCTGTTTATGGTAGCCCTAAATTAATGAATTATTATACAGTCTGCTATAAGTTTAAAGTTTGTGTTACCCCCAAAATTCCTATGTGGGAACCTAATCCTTAATGTAATTGTATTTTGAGGTGGGGCCTTTGGGAGGTGGTTATGTCATGAATGGTATTAGTGCCTTCATTAATAAAAGAGACTCCAAGGAGCTCCCTTACTCTCAGCAAACACCAGATTTGCTAGCACCTTGATCTTGGACTTCCCAGCCTTGAGAACTGTGAAAAATAACTGTCAATTAAGTTACCTAGTCGATGGTATTTTTGTTATAGTAACCCAAACATTCTAAGATGGCCTTACTATTATGTAATACAGAATTGTACACCTGAAATCTATGTAATTTTACTAACAGTTCTCACCCCAATAAATAAATAAATAAATAAATAATTAGGGGGATTCTTCCCATACCACATTATTCTACATTAATAAGTGAATGGAACCAGAAAACTATGATGGTATAGTTTGTCTCTAGATAGAATCATTTTAAATGCTTCCATTTTGATGCCAAATTTATTTAGCATTGTAATTGCTGAGAGTGGGAGGTTGAATTTGGTAATGAAATCTTATTAATGGCATCAAAGTTAATGTTTCTTGTAATTGTCTTTCAAGGGAATACATGGGAAATTAAAAAAAAATACTGTGCAAAATTTAGAGAAAAACAAAACACCCAACCACAGGATAATGCTTATACAAATTAGATTTATTTATGTAAAAATTAAAGAGAAGGTATCATAGATTGTTTGAAAGCAATTTAAATGTTTTACTATGGGAAGCTTCTGAGTCCTTGTTGATAATAAAGTTCTTTGGTGGTACTGGGTATCGAGATATGTGCTCATCAACATCCAAAAGCATGACTGGGGAACCACCTGTAAGACTATCACATTAAATAAAATGTGGAAAGAGTAACACATGAGACTATTTCCCATCCTCTTTCATCTTATTCATACTATAACTACAAAATCCCAAAATACCTTCACAATGTGGTGAAGATATACAAAATTTTGTTTTCAATGAATTTTGTTTTTAATGAATTTTTATTGCCTAAATCTAAAGATAGAGTGTTCCTGGTTTCTATGTATACTAAAATCCTGAAAACCATTTTAATTTGCATAATATATTCAACAAGGGATAATTATGGTGTATTGTGTATGTGTAAGAAAATATCCATTTTAGTGACGATGCTCAAACTTTAGTAATGAGGAATTCAGGGAGGAATTACAGAATCACCTTTGAGTTGATATAACTTAATGGATAGATGACAGTTGTCTTTAAGTTTTGACAATCTTCTTATTAAATATGTAATATTCACAAACCTGTTGGGAGAAAAATCTACTATTAGTTTAAATGATCGAAACAACACCTTGCAGTAAGAGTGACATTTTTGAATTTTTACATTTTTTGTAATTATATTTTATAGATAAAAGACGTATTTACTTGGTATGTTATTTTATGCTTTAATAAGTTATGGTTTATTCAAATGTTTTACCATTAAATATTTTATTTCTGCGAATATTCTACCAAGTACAAAACATACGTCCTTCTGTTGGAAATTGATTTCTTGAGAAAATTTATCTGCCTGCAGTTGTGAAACTAATTAATGCTGAATTCCACTCCTACAGCAATGTTTGCTATTACAGAGCAGAAAAAAATTGTTGCCAAAATTATGCACAAAGTATATTCATAATTTTCTTTTCAAAAAACGTGAAGAGAAAAATATTTCAAAATTCAGAGTTAACATAGAATTTAAGAATTAAAACATAAATTTTAAAGAATATCATTTTTTAAAATTTCAGTGTTTCTAATTATTTCTATATACTTCTATATATTTTAATTATTTAAGTCCTATAAATATTTTGGCAGACATTGAAATATTACCATTTAAAAGCAATAGTATATTTTTGAAATAAAATAGGTAAGTTTGTAACAATAAATTTTAAAAGCAACAAATTTAACTAAAGGAAATAAATCTGGAAGTTTATTCTTTGAACTCTCTCTAGATTACTTTTATATATTGAGTTTATTATTTTTTCTTTTTTGGTCTCCTTTTTTATTTGAAAATATCTTAAAAATCCGTTGCTGAGAATAAAGAACCGTGAATTTTTAAAAAAGCAATCATTTGAATATATAAGCAGTACAAAATTAGTAAACGGAGATGAAAATTTTGTAAACTAAGGTAATAAGATTGCTGACTTTGGTAAAAGAAGCATTAATTTCCATGATTCCCATACATAACTTGTTATCTAGAGTGGATGACTCTCTGCCATTTTAACCAACAATATTCTTCATATAGAAATACCACTGGTCTTCTGTAGGACATATTTAATTCAAAATTATCTTATTCAACATTCTCAGTTTTTAAAAGTATTATTAGTGTCTTATAAGAAACACAATAACCTCATGGGGTGGCCAATTGGCTTAGTTGGTTAGAGCACGGTGCTCTTAACAACAAGTTTGCTGGTTTGATCCCTATATGGGCCACTGTGAGCTGCACCCTTCACAACTAGATTGAAACAACTACTTGACTTGGAGCCGATGGGTCCTGGAAAACCACTTAAAATAAATAAAGTTAAAAAAAATAAAAAAGGAAACACAATAACCTCAAATCTGCATCTTCATACAAAGGTCTGACAATTAAGTTCGTGAACTTGTTGCAATGATGTTAACGTTTTTTGATATTGGAGGGATTATTCGTTATGCATTTGTAGCAACTGGACAAACAGTTAACCAAGTTTACTATTTGGAAATGCTGAAAAGCCTGCATGAAAAAGTTAGACAAAAAAGACCTGAACTTTTCGCCAACAATTCATGGCTCTTGCATCATGACAAGGCACTAGCTCACACGGCACTGTCTGTGAGGGAGTTTTTAACCAGCAAACAAATAACTGTATTGTAACACCCTACCTACTCATCTGATCTGGCCCCCAATGTCTTCTTTCTTTACCTGAAGATAAAGGAAATATATATATATATATATATATTTTTTTTTTTCCGCACGGTGTCTGTGCCTCGCCCGGCCCCAGGACGGGCACAGCCGCCTGCCCCTCCGGGCCTCCGAGGGCTGCTCTACCCCTCGGTTCTGGCCGCCGGGAGCAGCGGAGCTCCGAGCGGGCAAAGCTCAAGGGGACTGAAGATAAAGGAAATATTGAAAGGAAGACATTTTTATGACATTGAGGACATCAAGGGTCATACGACGACAGCTCTGATGGCCATTCCAGAAAAAGAGTTCCAAAATTGTTTTGAAGGGTGGACTAGGCACTGGCATCTGTGCATAGCTTCCCAAGGGGTGTACTTCCAAGGTGACTGTAGTGATATTCAGCAATGAGGTATGTAGCACTTTTTCTAAGATTAGTTTGCGAACTTAATTGACCTTGAGCTTATTGTTTTGTTTTAAGTTAGGCTATTTCTTCCTTGATTGTTATTTTCTGAAATTAATTGACCTTGACCCAGAGACACTGCAACTTATTCTTAAGATTTTCAAGGGGCATTGGACGTTTCAGCAATCTATCTGTAACTTGGAACATCGCCAATTATATCTTGGTTGGAAAATATCATTATTGTTGAATAAATGTCATTAATAGAAAATCATTCAGAGTATTTTATGTGTAACACATTTTGACTTGAGCTTTCCAAACCTTTGTCACTATTTCTTGATGTTCCAATTTATCTTTTATCTTTATTTAACTGTATAGCTTTGTTGTCAATGAACACTGAATATCATTTTACCATTAATAATCTTGTATCAGAGAGAAAACTTAAGAAATTTAAGGAATTTATTACAATGATAAGAGACTAAGTATGTTTTAGGGAGAGGCACATTAACTGTCACATTTATATGACACTAAATTGTGTCGAGATGGAGCCACTTGGAGAAGGAAGTAGATTGATAGCATTCTCTATGGATACGTTCTACTACTAGTAAGAAAATAAAGGAGATGTCTATTTCTGAAGTTTTCTGCCATAACAAGTAATAATTTCAACAGACCCTAGAATACTATGAATATCTAATGAGAATTTGCTTTCCACTTCAGAAAAGAACACTTAAAATCATTTTTAATATTCACATTCTACTAAAATTTTATCTTTCTTATTGAAATTATACATCATTATTGATTGATTGGCATGATCCTTGGCATAATAATTTAAACTACTCAACAGTTTTAATGGATTTAAAATGTGCCGGTTTATGGTAGTTCAGAATTTCACTGTCTCTTATATGCAGTTTGTTTATTAATATTTGACATGCATTTACTGATTTAAAAAACAATATTAGTTACAATATTCTCTGTGGTATAAGATAGTAATTCTCCTTTTGTAAGGAAGCAAAAGGAGTGAGCTGTTGTGATTTCTGTAACTTAGGGAAAGTGAGTGTAAAATATGTGGCACCACCCAAAAGGAGAAAGCCCTATTGAGGCTCCATTAACCAAGTGTGTTACATAATTGGTCTTCCTATTTTGGGCCTCACCATTTTAGCAACAAATATTATCAGGCAATTCTGTTGTCTTTAAAATGCACACAGTTGTTTTTCATTTTGTAATTAATAGGCAGCTTTGTATATCAGGAAAGACAGAAACCAAAGTGTTTGTTTATCAGGAAAGACAGCAACACATAAACTAGAAAGGATACCAAGGATTCTCTGCAATGCAATGCTGATTATCTCTACAAATCCTTTTTCCCCCTGAAAGAAATATGTGTCCTACTTCTGATCTGATATCCCTTCGTTTTTCTTTATGCTGTTTGTAATTGATCTGTCCCTGTGCCTCCTTTCTCTCAAATTTCACGTCTCCGTACTTCACATCAGCTCTTGTCAGACTACTAATTACAGTTAGAGGGAGTTTTGTCTTCCTGAGCTGCTCAACGTTTTATTTACGACCTACACATTCACAGCTCCATCGTCTTGTTCCGATTCCCTACTACACATTTCCAGACAACAATGGAGTTTGAGTGGTTCACTCATCAGCATACCACTGTCTTTTAAAAGTGACTATTACTGAATTTCTGATGCAGCTAACATAAAAACCCTCCTTGATTATATAATATGAGCACAATGTGTTGTTAAGTGCTATCTGAATTTTTCTTTCATTACTTAAAAGCTTTTTCCTACAGCAACTTCCCATCTCATACTATCAAATCTTCTTTCTAACACTTTGGTTTCTAGCTTAAACTTGACCACGTGACCACTTACAGCTTCTTCAGAGATTCGCTGCCTAACCCTTTATGAATTTTTACAGTTGAAAAGTATTGAATGGAAATGTTAATGTTTCAGCTATTCCTGAGGCTTCTGTAAGCAAAGTTCTCTGCCAAGCTCAGAGCACTGTATTGCCATTCTTATACTCTGTCTGTGTCATTAAATATAATTGGAATTTTTGTTGCTCCATCAGATAAAAATAAATCACCTTCAAGAATTTTTAAAGATAAAGGAGGGAAAAGAATCTTGAAAACAATAGACAGGATGTAACTAGTCTTTATGATTTAACTATAATGGTGGACGTATTGGTTCTTTAACTCACAACTTTAAGAAGACAAATGTATTACTTCAGAATACAAAAAAAAAAAAAAAAAAAAAAAAATCAGTATGCATTTTACACTCCAGTTAACGTAAGCATACCTTTTCTATTAATTTCTCTAAATATGGCTAAGTGAAGAGGCATTGCTCTAGACTACTGTTCAATCTCTATAACAGCCATTTTAAGTTCAAGTACATTTAATTTGTATAGATGCTGTACTTCTCTAATAACAGCCTGCTCTGGAATGATGGTTCTCTGAAAGTATTTATGATGATATGTAGATACTTCTTAGTCTATGAATATGTACAAGTTAAGATTCCTATTTTTCAATGAACAGAAGCTGTCATGTGTTCACTGTAACCTATTTGCAATTTTTGGACTCATGGATAGAACCAGACTGCCCAGCCTTTCATATAGATATGTGTGCCATACCCCATTACCTGGCAGTATAATCTGCCACCTTCTTTACTCCGTCTCTAATTTGATGTGAATGAACTTGGGGATCTAATGTGGCATTGACACAAAATAACAGTAAGAGATAATGCTGAAACAGTAAGAGATAATGCTGAAAGAGAACTTGAGAAGGAAAAGACCATTAAGACATAGCTCTATGACAAAGTGTATATCCCAAAACTAATATCACAGGTAGCTGTAAGTCAGCTGCCATTAAAATGAGAGACCATGAGATGCAATTTAACACATAAAGCAGTCTTGGCAATTTTATCGAACAAAATTTGTAGGTATATTACTGGCACATAGAACTTAGTAGCAAAAGTCAGAATCAGATCATGAAAGAAAGTTGAAATCTAAAAATTACACAAATGCAATTTGTAAATAAATTTGGTCCTTAGGCTCTGTGGGGACAGAGTCCCAGAGAGAAGTTTCCAGGTTCTCGGCCTCATGTGGAAAGATGCTGGCTTGGGTAGTAGATGGCCATCAGCTGTAACTAGTTGGCCATCAGCTGTAATCAGTTAGCCATTGGCCAGTGATATAGCTGCCGTGGCTGAGCTAGCAAGCGCGGATTGCAGTTAGCAAGGGGTTGGTTGGTTGTCAGAGAAGCAGACAGCAGATTGCGGCTAGCAAGGGGGTTGGCAAAGAAGCAGACTGTGGATTGCGGATCCTGTGGTTCTTGCTTCTTGTATCTCCAACCCAGCCACCATCGAGAATATAGTGGTGTAATTCCCCTATCTATTGTTCTGTTGGTGTTCCTTTTTGGCCTCACCATGTCCTGCATTCTTGTATGGGGAGCAGGACCAGAGACCCCGCATGAGACCCTGCATGACACATGGTGCAGCGAGCAGGATATGGTGCCAGCCAGAACTCTCTGAAGGATGGTGGAACAGTTTATGCATATGAACACTCAGTCTCAGGAAGCCCGTGAGGAGGGGCACCGGGACAGGAGGCACAATCTGCCTGGGAGAAACGTGACACCTTGGTGAATTGGTGGTCCTCTCCAGCCTCCGGATGGCGTGCCGCCCTATTGTCCATAGCAGGCGTTGCCTGCTGTTTGGTGGTCTGCTGCTGCCGTGGGCTCCTAGAGTTGTGGACATCTTATACTGAGGCCTCCACCCAGTCGGATGCCTGGCGCTGCCAGCAGGATTCCAGGCAAGTAGGAATGGTGTCTGACTCTGAGCAGGAGGACAGGTGGCCCCCACACAGTGTGTGGTGTCTGGTGGCCACTGTTCTTGAGAGCTGGACCCCCGTGGAGGGGTGGGAGGACATGGATGGTTCTCAGACCAGCATAGGAAAAGCCATGCAGCTGCCGGAGAGCTGGGCCCCTGTGTAGTGGTGGGAGGATGTGGATGGTTCTCCAACCAGCATAGGCGGAGAGGGTGAAGGTTGTTGTGGTTGTGGGGGCTGGGAAGTGCTTGCTGAGGCAGCCCAGATGAGAGACTTGTAGTCCCAGGAGAAAACGCTTGCTGGGTCCTCGGTGGAGAATACGGGTGAGGTCAAGGTGGTCCCTCACCCCCAGGTTGGGGAGGACTTGGAGCCCTCGCCCTGCGGAGAGGGCACACATTGTGAGGCCAACACATAGCCCTGGCGAATGACTGTGGACTATGGGGAATTGCCTTACATACCTGATTTGATGGACGGCTTGACTGTTTGCTTGGGAACATACCACCATGTGGTGTAACTGGAGGATGTTTGCTTCCTGTGTCTAGACTGGTCGTCATTGAGAATATGTAAGCACCCTGGCTGTGTCCAGGAAGACTGGTGATACCCTGAGAACCCTAGTTGTGCCCAGGAGGTCTGGCTGCCCAGAAGGACTGGCGGTACGCTGAGAAACCCTGGCTGTGCCCAGAAAGTAGGTGGACATCAAGGGACACCTCCTGGGACATTATTTGAACTGGACTGAAACTTTTTCTCATGAGCTGGGTTCCTAACACAGAGCCCTTCGCATAAGACGCTTGTCACGTAGATTATGAGGCGAGACCTTGTAGGGGTTCAAGTGTGGCGACAGAGTCCCAGAGAGCAGTTTCCAGGCTCTCGGCCTCATGTGGAAAGGTGCTGGCTCGCGTAGTAGATGGCCATTAGCTGTAACTAGTTGGCCATCAGCTGTAACCAGTTAGCCATTGGCCTCTGATATAATTGCCATGGCTGAGCTAGTAAGGGCAGATTGCAGTTAGCAAGGGGTTGGTTGATTGGCAGAGAAGTGGACGGTAGATTGCAACTAGCTAGCAAGTGCAGTTAGCAAGCGCGGATTGAGGCTAGCAAGAGGGTTGGCAGAGAAGCAGACTGTGGATTATGGATCGTGTGGCTCCTGCTTCCTGTATTTCCAATTCAGCCGCCATCGAGAATATAGTGGTATGACTCCCCTATCTATGGTTCTGTTGGTGTTCCTTTTTGTCCTCACCATATCCTGCATTCTTATGTGGGGAGTGGGACCAGAGTTCCTGCATGACAGCCTCTTTTGCAAGAATATTTGATGAGCAGAAAAGGAGCCTGTAATTTTTACCTTAAATTCATTCCCTTCTCTTTCTGGAAAGAGAGCCGTATTACATTTCCAACCTCTCTCAGTTATGTAGGGACGTAGGACACACACTGAGTGTGGCATGTCAAGTTCTCACTCATAGAAACCTCCCACAAGCAGGCCTCCTTGCTCTTTCCCATCCTGGCTTGATACAGCCAGCACAGGGTTCTTAACACCCATATGATAGGACATTGCACCCAATAGTGACTAGAGCCCAGAGTACCTAAATTACTATTTAGAGAAGCACTTCCTGCTCATTAAGAATACCTGTTTAGATTTTATGTGAGAAAGAACTAAACTGCTATTGACTTATATATTGAGATTTTATAGGTTATATTTCAGCAGGTAGCTGTTGAATGGTTGCTTAACACCTGTACTATGTTCTAGCTCAGTAATCTGTATTTTGGTCAGTTGCATCTTCTGTTCTGCTTCTCTGTTGCGTAACATGCTGTAGTTTTGAAAAGTGTTAAATTACACATTTTAGGGCAGAAAAGAAACTTCATGACTGGAGTGATTGTGACAAAACATTTATTTCATCATCAGGGAGAATCTATTCTATTGAAAGTTCTATTCTATTGAAAGTAATGAATTAAAATATTATAAAATAGAGTTTTATTCAAGTTATATGAAATTTGAATGCATTTTTATCAAAACACAAACTATAAGACTAAAAAGTGTTTTTAATAACATTATTTTCTTGTAAAATATTTATAATTATAAATTATAATTTAAGACAAAAATACCAATTATTAATAATTATCAAAATATTAAATTACATATCTTTAGTAAAGCTTAATGATTTAATTTATTAATTCATATTACATATTTTCTAAAAACAAAACAATTACAATATTTTTAACACTCATTGCCTATCTAGTTGCTAAAGTAAAGAATTAGCATCATGATTTACTTATTCCGAGGACTCCATATACAACTTTGAGTAATATACATTTTACCATATTGAAAATGTTTCCCACTCGTAGTGTGCAACTTTTATAAATAGTGTGCTAATTCATAACTTCCTTTTGCTGGGTCTAACTGCTGTATTTACCAGAGTATCTTTTAACATCTAGTATATGAAAAAAATATGACAAATTCATAAAATATTAACATTGTAATGCTCTGTTAGAAGTCATTCACATATTTTACATACTTTAGTGTGAAAATGTCTAGTAAAATGACCCCACATAAGCTCCCTTTAGCAGGAACATGATCAGTACTCCGAACCTCAGCCTTCATGCTTTACAAACTTGCCCAGGTAATCACTTTAAACCCTCATTCGGTATTGCTTACATTATGTTCTGTGGTTCCTGTTTTCCTCAGATCAGTATTTTTAACAGATGCTTTTTAAAATGCCAATGCAGTTTTCAGCTACAGTCACTGAGTCAGTGTTTAAATCCAACATCTGGCACTATATGTCAGCACCTGAGGTAAATAACACTTTTAGTGATGTACTTGTCTGGCCCAATAAACGTGTTCATTTGAAACTGTCATTGGTAGATGCCATGATTTATTACAGCTCTTGCTTCTTCAAAATACCCTACCAGCCACTGTTCAATAGAATGTTCAGACCAAGAGCAGTGCTGGTTTTTCCAACACAGTCTTCACTGTTATCCAGGCACTGGTATAGAAGAACTAGAGAACAGGACTTGATTAATGAAATAGAGAATGTTTTAACAATGGTAGTCATTTAGTGACACAGAGAAATAAAACAGCAGTCAAGGAATACAGCCAATAGCTGCTTTCAGTACACATGAACTTCCCATTTGTTTGAATGTAGACCGAATCACTGGAGCTTACCTGACAGGTTTATTATACCAGTTTTACAAACAATACACAAGTAAAATATATGTCTTTGGCTTTTTATGAATAATAATTTCCCAAAGTAACTTAAATAAGAAAATGACTACTTTCAGTGACATGAAATTAAAAAAAAAAAAAGACTACTTTCAGCGATAGAACAGAATGTATTCAAACAGACCAGTTTATCGAGATAAATAAAATGAAATAATTTAGAATAGTCTAGTTAGTAATAGGTCATAGACTACCTTTTTGCTTTTGAAAGTGCACTATAAGATAATTATAAGTGATATGCAATTTTTATTGTCATAATGAAAGAACAGAGATATAAAAAATATTTTACTAGATCAATATGTTAAATAAGGAAAATTTATCTTTAATGGTAAAGATTGTTACAATTCATATACTTTTATAAGTGATTTTCTTAATAGCAAAATTTGTTTGCTACTATTAAAAATAGAACACTTGTTTATTCATCTTATTGCTTCTGTGTTTGTAGATAGCTTTAAGAAAAACTATTTGAGAAGCTAAAGTCCTTCTTGATAAAATATTTGCTAGTACAACATATCTTAAAAATAGCAATCTGTCTCTAGTACTATGATGACTATGCTTCCAGATTTAACAATGGAGGAAATTTGTCAAATATGCTAAAAAAGAGTTTGTTATGCAAAATATATTCTAGGTTACAAAAAATGATGCACATAAAATTTAGATATGAGCATCAAATGGGCAGAATTTTTACTAACAATTTCATAAAATTGCTAATAGGTATCATGACTTTGTGGTATGTTCAATGAAAAGCAAAATGTGTTTTTTGCTTCTACACAGCATATAGTCCTAATGCCAAATGAGCAGAAGGTTAGTATGATGGCATGAAAGTATTAGGTAATACACATACCGATGCTCATTTCATGTTAATTATTAGTGGAAAGCCAAATATTTCTTATTTATTAACAGTGCGAGCAACCCCCAATTATGTCATAGACATACCCAGCAACAGTTTCCTTCCAACATATTGACTTATCCATGTTTAATCATGACTGGTCTACTTAATTTAACCCACAGTTTTCATTGGATGTGAGGTGTGTGTGTGTGTTGGGAGTATGAGTGAGTAGAAGTAAATGTGTACCCGGATCTATTTTGATATATGTATGCAGCTGGAATGCTGATTTTATGAGTGCTTGCTTTAATAGTAAAATAATATTTTTACTACTCGGTCCCAATTCTTCCCATTTAAGTCATGTTTTATAGTGTTGCTAAGTACCATAGGGAAGGCATTACATTAATCAATAATTATCCTTTAAAAGTCATTAACGTATGTGGTCAGCTATATTTTGATGGTGAGGGTTTACTAAAAATTTGAATACAGAGAGATGCGACAAGGTTGTCTGAAGTGCCAGAGAGTCTCTAAAATGTATTGAGTCTCTTTAATGCCAGATATCAGTAAAGAAAAACAAGGAGTTCTTTAAAGGGTTTAGTTACTCCGTGATCCTGCATAAATCCATCCCTATGCAAATCCACGCATTCCTCAGGGAGCAATGCAATCAAAATGAACCTTTGGTTTTCAAAACTGCCTGTTATAAACTGTGCGGATTTGAACACCAAAATGCTAAGCTTCAATTCCTGAGACTAATGCTCCCTTGTATAATCAAATTTATGAACAACAGATCATGATGAATTACTTTAAAAAAAATCAGTGAAAGTATTGTTACGTTATGCAGTTAAAGGCAAGTGGTCAACAAATACAGAAAGCATAAACCATTCCTGTATTTCTATGAGTTATAAGGACTAATAATTTAAAAGTATGTATGCCATAAAAATATAGAAATAATATTTAAAAGGCTATAATTTTGTTTCTCTTTTAACTCATGTTTCTATAAGTGGAACTGCAAAGAAGCCATATGAATTTAGCAATATAATGACATGCAGTAGCTTTAGAGACCTCTGGAATGTATCTAATTGCTAAAGAATATTGTATGAGACCTTTAAACATACTGGGTACTTAGTGATGCTAAAGCTGCATTACTTGTTAAAGCAGAGAAAATACAGATGGGATTACAACCTACAAACTGTTCATTAGACTGTTATTCATTAGCCTCTACAGAAGGTTTCATCAAAAAGGTCATAATCATTTTATGTAGGTTTTTCTCATTTTTATGAGTCCAATATTATTCTGTTGTTCCTTTTAGAGTTAAAATATTCTAAAATAGGACTATATATTCTGTAGTCTGATAAAATAAAACACAATGAGATCATTTCCCCAGTACTTTAAGGGTAAGTTTCATGTCAGTCTTTCCTTCAAAGTCAGTGTTTTGGGGACGTCCTATGGAGCTGGGTGGCAGTCAGTATATTCACTGAGTGATTTTTTGCAAGACCCCCAACAAAAGCTTAAAGACCAACAGACCAGGCACATTTATGGAAGCAAAGTCAGAAAACAATTCAAAAACAAATAAGATTTGAGAAAGCAGAGATCTGAACAGTTTAGAATCAACAATCAAAAAGACTGGTCATTGAAAGGAGGACATAGCTATTTATGCTTGTATAAAGGCATGGCTGGTGGATATTTGTGGAAGTCTATTTTCTTTGACATACCATTCCCCTATTTGAATAAGCATACATATGTGTGGCCTCACTTCCCAAGATAGAAGGTAGAATTACCTACAGCAGTCCACCTTGCTTTTGCACCTAGATTTTAGGCATAGGATCTAAGGACTGTCATTCAAAGGCACCCACTGGAAACTCTAGTTCAGAGGAGAGAAAGTTCAAAACGCCATTGCTGTTTGAAATTTAATTTTGGGGTTCAGTGAGGTGGAGCCCCATGTTCAGTGTCCATAGGGATTCACAGTGAGGGAAAAAACAACACATACAGACAGTCCTCCAAGGCCAATCCTTCCCTAAAAATTCTATAAATTACCCATATCCTCTAATAGGTTTTGGGATTAAACTAGGTGAATGCAATTATATTTCTTAGTTAAAGAATATGACTGAGACAATATGAGGCCATGTAAATATAAAGGTATGTAATTTGGGGAAATGTTTTCATCTTTCCTTCCAAAAAGGGTGGATAAAAATGTGTTTGTGTGAGAATAGGTTGATAAGCTCATCATGAAACCATCAATAATATTGATTAATTTCTGGGCGTTTGAGAGTAACTTTCTCCCCCCCAGCTCTGCTCTCTGGGTGGTGAACACACAATGCAATATAGACAGTAGCCTTGAATTCCTTTGTTCCAAGGTAGATTCCTTCCTATCTACCCTGATCACAATAGAAAGTAACTCAGAATTTGAAGTCTGGGTGAAACTAGGTAGAGTTCCAGCTGCATCACCTTCAATGATCAAACTTCTCAAAAGAAGTAGAATGAGTTATTCCAGTTTCCTGTTAAAATTCCATCCACTGTGACTCTTTCAATGCAACTGTTTGCTTACTTCATATTCTTATAGTTTATTTCTTGCCTTATAAGTGAAAATTTGGAGAAAAACAATAAGTAAAATCAAAGTATATGTGGTGATGACAAAGAAAAGGGACATAGTTTGACAAATATTTTTTCTTGGAGATTTTCTTTAACTCTTTGTTACTTGCTCTCTCTTAATCTGTAATGAAAAATTTAATATTTAATGAAAAGACATTTGTTTTTCTTGTTGGCATATTTTCTTGATTCTAAAATGCACATTTTTCCACATATAACATTTCTGAAATCTGGATTGTTTAGCGCGATGAGGGTGTATAATACCTGTTATTATGTCAATGGATCTTATAAAAACAAGACAATACCAATTCGGCTAATAATCTATTCCACTGATATTGATGAGTAAGCGATAGAATATTTATGTGGTATTCATAATCATGTAATAAAATGGCATTATTAATAAAGCTGATATATACATAAATTGAAATCTCCAAGTGTGATTTGCAGTGTTTTCCATGCCACTATAGATTAAAGATGGTGTCTCCACTTACAACTGTAATATACTCACAGTGCAGGAGGCTCTTTACTATTCTAATTTTACAAGATGTTTTGCCTGTGGTCTTCATTCATAAAGAGCAAAACCTTTCCTATATCTGCTATATTGTTTTTTATACTTTTTAAAACATTGTTTTTTTATTTAACATATTAAAATAGAAATCTTTTAAAAAGCCTGTAGTCAAAGATTTTTTTTTTTAATCTTTAATTTACTTTTTAGTATATGTCAAGATATCAGGGTCTAAACACAATTTGACTAGGAAGAACTTCGTTTTGGAGTGGGGTGTGTTGCTAAAATTGGAATATAAATAATGTTACTATTAATTTGATTGTTGCTTTTTGTTGTTACTAAATGTCACACATTTAAAATTAAAGATGAATGAACACTTTTTACTTAATAGTATCAGTTTAGGCCCAAAATGTTAATATATTGTGCTTCATTTATACATTACATCTGAATTTTTTTCCCCTTATGTGAATTAATTTAGTCTTACTAATTCAATTCATACTTATGTTTTGGATTTACTATTTATACTCAATTACTTTCACATTGTTCTTAATATCATTCACTGATATTGAATGTTAAATTTTGTCTTACTGTGTTAAGATCACTTAGTTTTCTAGTTCCACAGGATACTATATATGAGTGGCATGGAGATTGTGTGAGTATCAGTGTCATGAAAATAGAAACCCTGTTGCCAGGGTTTCATAGAGAGGCCAGTGACCTTCTTGGTGATATACCTTGTATTTGTTTTCCAGAGCTACTAGAAAATTAACATAAATTACCACAAACTGAGTGGCTTAAATAACAAAAATGCATTGTCTCACAGTTCAAGGCATTGGCAGGAACATGGTTCTTCTAAAGGCACTAGCGAAGGATCCGTTCCAGGTCTCTCTCCTAGCTGCTAGCAGTTTGGGGGCAACGTTTGGTGTTTCTTGGCTTGGAGACACCTCACTCCCATCTCTGCATTCACATTCATGGGGTGTTCTGTCTGTGTGCATTTTGTTTATGACAGCAGCCATGGTGGATTAAATTGCACACTAATGACATCATCTTAATTAATTACAGATGCAATGATCCCGTTTTCAAATAAGGCCATATTCAGAGGTACTTGGGGTTAGGACTTCAACATACGCATTTTGAGAGGACACAATTCAAATCAAAGTATACCTTCAGAAAGGTGTGTAATAAAGAAAAAAGGCTATGCCACTTTATACAGTCAGAGCCACATTCTCTCTTACTATCCTTAGAAATTATTTGTTCATAAAATGTTTGAGGTTTTAACCAATATATGACAAAGGTTTTCTTATATTCTTCTGGCATGAAAGCATTAAAAACAAAGACTTTATAATAAAAATTATCCCTAATGATATTAACTCGTAAATGTTGTTCTTAGGCCTGTTTCTTGTGATGTAGAGATAACATTGGGGAGCAGTGGGAAGCCCTTGGCATAAGGAACAGCACAGATTACTGATGAGAAAGGATTGTGAAAATTATGTGTGTTAAAGCACTCTTATCGGTTATGCTAGAACAGAGTCTTATTGTTAAAAATTCTTGGTATTGTTAAAATATTTTAGTTCTTTCTGATTACTTTCTATTGTCAGTCAACACTACTGTCTACATCTTCTGAAATTTAAAATTTCATTATGTTCTCTACTTGAAAGAAAAGCAAATACATCCTCAATGAAAGGAGTCCATCCTGTATATTTTTGTCATATTTCATAATGAAAGCTTTATAAAATAAGGGTAATGTTATTTTTTAAGTTCAAATAACATAGCACAGTTTTAGTACTCATTTTAAAATGGTTTTACAAAATGCAGAAACGAAACTCTAGCTCTCTCATAGAGGATGCTTTTCCTTCTGAAAATATTTTGTCCTGAAAACACTTTTGTGGGGCACCTAAATGACTACTACTCATGTTATATAGATTGAAAAGGTCATGCTCAAGCATCTCTTTCATTACACAGACCATTAATCAGGAAATCACTGCCTAGTTCTACTTGAAAGCTTTTAATGTTAGAACTTATTTTGTGTGTTTGGAAACTTCTGTCTGATTTTTGTTTCTTACAGTCTCTTCGATTCTTAATAGCCCCAACAAAATTACTTAAGCCCTTATTAAGTGTAATTGTTGACAGCATTGTGTTCTGAATTACATTTAAAAAAACTCTGGAGCTTGATCACTGTGTATATGAATCCATATTTCTCTCTGCCATATCCATGTGTCTTCTGAAGATAGTAACCAACAACGGTAAAACCACCAAGCAACTAGCACATTGCCTGATCATAAATTTATTTAGTTTTAATTTAGTAACCAGTATACCTAGAAAAATGATTGATACTTCACTCCACTGGGTCAAATCATTCTCTTCATCCTGATATAAAATTCTCTTTTTACCTTAAGTCATTCTTCCACTTTTTAAATCATTTGCTCACTTTCTTTTCCTCTTTCATAAATCAGAACAGGACCTTAGATAATAAACCAATTGCTTTCATAATATACATGGGTACATAAAGCCATGATGGAGAGAGAAAAATGATCGTATTATTTTATACATATAAGAATATTCTGTGGAATATAAAGAAGACACAGATCCTACTCTTACAGACTTCAAGTAGACAGCATCTCTCTATATTAATGCTATGGTCTTGATTCTTGCATCTAATTCTCCTCAGCAATCTGGTGCTTTATCACTAACTTAATTTATTTGTCTATAATGTTGCATATAAATTCTATTCATAAAATGATTCTACCCTCTCAAGTAGTTTGTTTTTCTTGCATTAACTGTATTATTATTTAACTTGAAAAAGACTACAAGTTACAAAATCTTGCATTCATTTCCATTATGTTGAAAAGGCTAAATAAAACCCCTATTATTATACATAATAAAATATATGTAATGCCATTTTACTTGGTACTGGTTTATGTAACATAATTTCTAAAGTAGAAGGTTAGTAAATGGATGTTATTCAGATAGCTTGAATTTTATTCTACTTAGTCTCTGAATAATTTCTGTCATCTTTAAAAACTATGTTCTCTCATCCTTTGGAATATGATGTTTGAGGGACTTGTCTTAGGCATCATTAACTAAGTTTCTATCATGTTGTCTGTCTTATACCATGAGACTTTCTGAAAACACATCAAGTTTTCTATGGTTCAAAATTCTTATGTGATAATTGTTGAGCATGATGCAGTTATAAATTAAAACAAAAACGCTGACTCTTAATCTTAGCTCAAATATGATAGAGGGTCCAAATACTAGTATACATATCAAAATACATATTATACAGATATGTAGTATATAATGTATACGTGTATATATGTGTGTGTATGTGTATATATGTATATATGTACATGTATATGTATATGTGTATGTATATATATGCATATATATATATTCAGTTAGAATACAAGATTAAGTTAGAATATATATGTGTATATATATACATTACATATTTTCAGTTAAAATATAAAATTAAGATTTGATGGAATATATTAAGGAATAAAACTCATATCAATATATGTCTGCATTTCTCCAGCCTTTGCTGGACTTCAGTACCATGGAGAGTGGTCCTGTGGCTCTGGGCCTGACACTTTTGAGCCAGTGGGTGCTTTCTATACTTCTGAAGGGTTGTGGTAAGGCTGATATTGAGAGGACCAAAATCTGTAGATTAAAACCAGCTCTTACTGCCAGTGAAGAGTGCTTCTGGCGAGCTACTGACAAAAACAGCAAGCAACGAAGAAGGAGCAAGTCCCTGTCCCTCTTCTTAATTTCCAGTCTCCCTCGATTGTCCTCTATTAGAGTAATGTAGCAAGAAGCCAGCTGGCAAAAAAGAAATGGAGTTTGCAGATTCCCATCCCCGGCATCACAAAGTAGGCCATAGATCATTAGGTTTAGAGTTGAAAGAAAATAGTTTAACAACTGGCAGACTACTAATCAGCCAAGAGCTTTATTGAAGCATCAGCCACCACTGCCTTCGTCTTTGTTCACAATCTTGTTCTTGTCAAGCCTGTCAATATCCTGTGGCAGGAATGCAGGGACAGTGTACTTTGAGGGCTGCCATGGACATCAGTGCCCACTCACCCCCTCTCCTCTCTGACAGTGTCCTTGGCTAAGATTCTAACTCCTAATCCACCTCTAACTCTGGAGCTTGAGGCAATTTTTGCTAAATTAATCTTGAAAATTGTTGATGTTTTAGTAAATATTCCTGCTAGATGTATTTTTAATGGAAAACTTGATACAGCTGGGCAAATAAAACAAGATATTTTTTTATACCATTTTGCAAAAATGAGGAAGTTCTAGATCTATAACTAATATATTAGAAGTCATTTTATGATGTCACAATCCAGCCTAAAGTTGCCAAAAAAATAGAAAATAGAAAAATTAATAAGCAAAGGATATTACAGCGTTCAAAAATGCAGGGACCAGTTCAGTGTCATAATGAGGATTGTTCAGATTCATGTTTGTTTTATTTTTTTTTAAATAAAATTCCCCCTCTTATTATAAAACATTGAATTTATATAAGATTAAAATGAGAATGTTTGGGTTCAAGTTCGGTATTCAACAGTGATCAATTATTAATTGTCTGACTTTGGGGAAGTTCAGACAACTCAAGGCTGAGTTTTTTTCACCTAAAAAGTGAATGGGAATTGTAACAGTAACTTACAGTTGTTGGGAGGGTAGATTTTTTTTTTTTTTTTAACATTTTACGGGACATATGACATATGATGGCACATGAATCGATCTTCACAGACAAGAGGGTATGATTGTTTTAAAAAATCTGAAACTGACTAAATATATAAAGAAAATTGGTTTGGTTAAGTAAATAAAAAGTCAATAGATTGGCTAGACTTCAGTTAAATGTAATAAGAAATTAGGGCTTTTTCTCTGTGATTCTCTGAGCTCCCCATTCTTCATCTTTCTTTTATCCTTATTTTACCAAAATTTCGTCAATAGTTCTGAGCTCATATAGGTACTCACCATAATGCAGAATAAAAAGAGAGCATTCTTGCTCAACCAATAAATGAAAGTCTTGAAATTGTCTCTGATATAATTATCCTAATTTACTTGCACAGACCTGAACCAAGAGACTGCCGTAGTTGATTGGCTAAACATCTGAGGACGTATGAGTTCTAAGTTAAGTTTTATCAAGATTGTCTCTCTATTTCTATACAATCTTCTTAGCTACTTCTTGCTCTTTTGGCCTCTTTATGTCTTAGGTAGGTTTCCCTCAAGTTAGTAAACAGACAGCTACCAGTGGCCCAGGCTTCATATTATTATATCACAACTTTGAAAGCAGAGAGAGCTGATTTTTCACAACCATTTATTGAAAGTCTAGGATTTTGTTCTTATTTAACAAACTTATTTCATCTGAAATAACATTGTAGCAGGGATAATAGAATGTTTCTGATCGGCTATGACCAATCACAGACCAATTCTATATTTGAGGAGGGAATCAACTAGGTAAAGTTTAGGTGTCCAGAAATGGAGGCTGGAGGGACAACCATAGTGTCTATTACAATCTTGTATAGGAGTAGTGATTACAAAAGTGATCAACTAATGTGAAACTTGCCCAAAGAAGACCAATCCTGAGTAGGAGATAAATTCTAATTTATTCCACACAAAAATCATCATAAAAGCAAAACTATACAGTTCCTTTAAAAAAATGCACTTTTTTTCTGCTTATTGAAAAAATATTATGAACAAGAATCAAAAAGACAAAAATATTATTCAATTCTCATTATGTCAGTGAATGTGCTGTGTTTTTAATATAAACAATGTGATCAAATCCTACTAATAAGGATTCCCACTCAAAAAATGAGCTTGCAATCCAAGCTAGGAAAAAAATATAAAAAAGAGAATGAACAGAGGTAATATTAGTAAAATTATTGGGTCAATGGGTGTACATACATTCAGCTTTAGTAGATTCAGTCAATCAGAATTCCCAAATTATTACATCTAAATTTACCCTCTTACTATTTATATATGACATTAGGTGCATGCAATGTGTATAGATAAATCTTGAATGTGTCAGTAAAGAGAGAGGCAAAAGATACAGGTGAAAGAAAGGGTAAATAATGAAGCAAAGTCTCAACCCAAGGACAAGGTCAATTGTTATTTATTTATTATAAGTTTTTCTCTTTTAAATGAGATTTACAATATATTCTATGACATATTCAAAACATAAATTAATTATTCTTGACTGTGTAGAAACGCCGAATATAATATCAATCTAGACAAGTTTAAAATATTGTGAAATAAAATGTCTTCCAAAAATTACTTCCATGAATTATTAAGCCAGCTGCTACTCTGGTAGAACTACCAATTAGCAGACCTCAAAATCTCAGCATCATTTATTTGGCTTTAAGTTTATGAGAAATGAATTAATATAATGTAATTAAGCAGGCTTATATTAAATCTTCAGTCATTTGGTATTTTCCCTTTACTTAAGATAATATTTTTGAGTGTGTTAGTACTACCATGTATTAAATTTAGATACCCTCTAACATAAAGTTTAAAGGATAAACTTTGTGAATTTTCAATGTTATAATCTTAAAAATTGTAGATTTGAATGCAACAATTAAATTTTAACATTTGAAATATTTTCGTATTATTTTATTGTTCAAATCTAGAGAAGAATATTGATTCTGATATCCTTTTCTTAATATTTACTAGTTTATTTGGTATTTATAGGTATAAATTTTTCACTTAACTCTGACTTTTGAATTTTGTTTAACAATAGAAATACTTAAAACATAAAAGTCTCAGTAATGTACATGCACAGTTATTGTAATTAACGGTATTGTAATTAATGTTATATACTACATATTAGAAAATTCAGAATATAATTATCCCCACAATGAAACATATATCCAATATTATAATTTCTTCTATTCTATATCACACAATTTTTTTATTAAAGTTTATTGGGGTGCCAATTTTTAGTAGTTACATAGGTTTCAGGTGTACAATTCTGTAATACATCATCTATATATCGTATTGTGTGTTCACCACCCTGAGTCAGTTCTCCTTCCATAACCATATATTTGATCCCTTTTACCCTCACCTACTACCCCCCTCCCCTCTTACCCTCTGGTAACCAGTAAACTACTGTCTAGGTCTATGAGTTTTTATTTCTTTATTTGTCTTGTTCCTTTGTTATTTTCACGCAATTTTATGTCCATGTCATACAATATAATCACTTACTTGGAATGACTACCAAAGATATTTTGGTTATTCAAGTGAGGATCTGTAGGCATATTATCTACCAATAATTCCATTTATTTTAATACATATTAGTATTTTGTTATTTCAAACTAAATAATTACATTATTGTTAAAGTATATATAATATAGTATATATGCATATATGTCTATATATGTATATATGTGAATTTGAAGTATATAAGTGAGTATATAAATAGCATTTTGAAGTTCAAGTATGGATAAAATTATTAAGAAACAGAAGTTATATCTAACTTTGCAGACTGCTTTGAGGAATGGTTAAATTCTAAACCATTGATACTGGGAATAGCAATAACTAAAAATGCTTGCTGAGGTGGTTTCTTTTGAAGGGTATTCATTGCCTGTCTCTTTTACAACAAAAGACTACTTTTATAATTTCAGTGCATCACACTTTCCTTAATCTGTATTATATGTTATGAATAATGAAAGGATTCACTAGTTCCCCTTTAGTTTATGTGGAAAAGAACAATGGCCAGATGAATTTATTTATGACATATAGAGCATATGCAGTCATTATTTAATTATAAATTCCACTTTTAACCATGCTTGCATTAAGGCATACATTCTAAAGGTTTAAGCCACATTTTTTCTACACTTTAATGGTAAATTCTGATGTATCCGTTAGAAAAATTAATTAGAATGAATAAGATCTCTCAACTACTGAGGGCTAATCAGGAGATTCTGATATGCTGAACTCCACTTTAAGTTGTAGCAAATAAGACTCTGGAACTCAAGTAAAAGTAAAAGAGGGAATCAGTTCCTTGAGACATAGTTGCCCCTGGAGCAGCATGGATCTATTTGCTTTTAGCAAAATATTTGTATCAATATTGTGCAGACAGTTATTAAAGTCAGAATATTTTTTCTCAGAGGACCGCCTTTCATCCTTACAAAGACAGATGTATCTGCAGCCTGTAATATGTCGTTTAAATGCTGCCAAATGCTTTCGCTTGCCTTTATCGCTTACCTCTTTGTGCTTTTCTCATTAGATTTAACTTATTATTGAAAAACCAAGGGAAATGTGGTGCCATATGGCGAGCAGTAGATGTAGATAATATGCTGTTTCTCTGTTTCCAAGAGCAGTGATATACACTATACTCGTCTGCTTAGATTCAAGACCCAGCCTCCCTTAATGGTACAGCGTATGAACTATTTGGCGTCAATTCATTCCTGTCTCTTCTCCCAAAGCACACAATAACTTCTCTACCTTATTTTTATTTTATTTTTTTATTTTTGGTACTGGCAGTTTTAAGGTAAATTATTTTACTATTGAGAGCCTTGCACAGACAAGTACAAAGCATTAGGAAATATAACCATGCATAGAAATCACACAGACTGTGTTTGTACCTTACATAAAGTAGGCAAGTGAAAATTTCAATAAGGTATTAAAATGTGCTTATACATTGAAATTTTCACTTGCCTATTTTTGGTGATGTGTTTGATATCCTCGAGGAAGTAAATGACTCGTGAAAGCAGTAGCTATATATGAAGACATCTCATGGTCCAATGCAGTATATGCAACCACATATGCATGAATAAGAAGCTAAAAATCACAGAAGACAACAATTAGCATAGAGACAGATGAGAGGGCTTCAAAGAAAAGGTAACATTTGATACACATGTTTATTTAGCTTCTTTTATTTAGTCTAAAATTAAATTGATTTTTTTACCTAATATTGATTGATCTATTAATTTTGCAACAGCAGGAATGGAGAGGGAAAAGAGAGGTTTAAAAGACTCTTAGCAATACCAAGAAACAGAATTCCTGACTATACTGATAAAATATGTGAAAGTAGAGGTTTTAGTGTTAGTGCCTCAATGCACAGCCCTTCCTAGGGAATGAACTCACCTAGTTCATGCTATACCTTGAGACTTTCTTGGTAGTTGGTCGGCTGTAGCATTACCAGCAACTATTTCTCCCATGTCAATAACCAAAATAGAGAGAAAGGGACCTTTCCCCCATGGCTTTCCCTTTCTTTTCTACAGGAGGAACACTGTTCATAGAGATGTCACCAAGATACTTTTCAGGTCCCTTAGAATCAGGTCATGTGGATATTCCTAGAAGCAAGGAAGACTGAGAAACTGAACAGCTGGGATTTTAAGACTTTATAGGAGAACGAAGAATCAGCTAAAAAGGAAGAGAGTAAGGGAAGAGCTGTAACCAATATTATTTACCGTAAGAGTAAAATTTCCCGTTTGCCATTTATAAGCCATTAGGTAATGTATACAATTACTGATTTATGAGAGAATAGTAAATACATATTTTTTGTATGTATAGAAATATATTGAAAACATTGCTAATGTTTGGGGAGAGATTGTCCCTGGGGGAAAGGTTGAGAACTTATCACTTATTGCTTTTTTTGATTTCATGATTTATATTTATTCAAAGTTGTGTGTGTGCAAGTGTGTGTGTGTATGTGTGTGTGTGTGTGTGTGAGAGAGAGAGAGAGAGAGAGAGAGAGAGAAAGAGAAAGAGAGAGAACTCTTATAGCTTTTACAAAGATTAACTAAACTACATTATTTTAGGGTGTTATTGTTAGCTCATATCTACTATCAAATTTATTATTCTTAATCAAATTTATTTTTAATATCCAAGAATTTTGGAGCAGAGGAATGCACTGTGCCCTTAGGAATACCATATATTCCACCTTCTTTCTTATCTGAGTAATCCAATTCACTTCAGTAATCATTTCACAGGAGCTTACAGCACACAGGGCCTTGTCTTCAGAAAGGGTCCATGAAGGGCCATGTTATATTTAGGAAGTACAAGGGATTTGCTGGCTCTAGTGGGTGTGTGTGTTCATGGACTGGTCATTTAATACAGAAGCCCAATTCTTCAGTAATATTGTTCTGGGACCTAGATTCCCCTAGGATCACTTCAAATAAGGAAATGTTCAAAAATAAGAAAAAAAACAGGAGAAAAACTACACTAAAAACAGCACGGGACACACAGTGGATCATTACAAAGAGCTGCTAAATCTAATGAAAATTTGGAGCTTTGGCTTACAGATCCATTTCGTGCAGCCCTCAGTATTTTCAAATTGTCACATTTTTCTAAAGTTTCCCAAAGTCAGTTAACAGAGAAGTGATCAAAGAGGGCAGAAATTCATGGGCTATCCCTTTTTTTAAGCATTTATGTAAATATCTTGTTTGTATTTGTAGAGACTGCACATTTAAATATTTTAAAAGTCTTAAACCATTGAATAATTTTAATACGATCATCATTACAGAATATTGAAAATACTGAGATATGTTCTTTGCCTCTAGAAAAATCTAAATATTTTTCAAAATAAAATTACAGACATCCTCAAATATCCAACAAAGTCCTCAAGTATAATTGCTGGGAGGTTTTGAGTTTTATGTTAGAGTGGCTACATTTGCTTTATTTCACACACAAGAGCTCAAAGAACAAATGCTCTAAGATTTATCTTAAATTAGGGTTCACTGTATTTTTAGTAATTTAGCTCCACGTTTGAAATAGATTGCTTCCACATTCAGCAGTAGCCTGCTGACCAAGTGACTCAACATCAGCCCTAATCTGTCCCACCGAAATATAGATAGTATTAGGTTGGTGCAAAATATAATTGTGGTTTAAAAGGTAAAAAATAATTTCGAAAACCAGAATCACTTTCGCACCAACCTACTATTGATTAACATGTGATTCTGGTAGTTCAAGTGTGAAGAGCACGCTCATGCTTTATTGATAGGCATGCAGAGTTGATCAGATGAGTCATCTGGCAAAAGCCCCGCAGGCAATCGTAGCACCGGCCCCAGTTTACAAATTGCCTTGAACTAGATTGCAGACATCCTATCAGCTCATCTGAAATAACGTGTTCACTTAGCTGAGATAACTTCATTTTCCATCTCATACCCTCCAGTGTGAACTTGCTCATTTTGTTATTTCTTCAGTTTCTACCCTATTGCTTCATATTTATATTTTCTCTTTCTCTCATCCCCAAATACTTATTTAAGAATTTTCTGAGCACATGCTATACTCTTCCAGATATTCAGAAACACTGTACTGAACAAGAAGCATCTAAAGAACTTACAGATTTACATTACAAAGAATGACTCTTGGACACAGTTTACCTGCCTTTTTTATTTTACTTCTTCCCAAGATTTGTTTTTGTAAATGTTCCTTTGGACAGATTTAAACAGCCATGCCCAGCAAGGATTAGAGGAGCCAGGCTGGGAGAGGCACAATAGCTTCTACTTGTTAGGACAAGAGGATTGGAGAGACACCAGCATCCATGCCTTTCTCTCTATTCTCTGCCCTCCCCCAGTCCAGGCTGAGGTGCATACCTGTCCTGTTCATCGTGGGTATTGCACCAGATTCAGCTTTCTTGATCTGATTATTCCAGATATGTAATCAAAATGTACATATATTGCATTACTCACATAATAAATTACAAATAATTCCTGAAGTTTAAGGCTTCTGAGAAAGTGACCCGGTCTACTTTATCCTGGCCACCTCTTACCTCCTATTCTCCAAATTGAACTATTATGTAGTCCATGAAATTGGGCTATTTTCAGGTTTCATGCCTCTGAAAATATACTTTTGTCAAAATGAAATAGCTTTCCCCCACTCTTTTCACATTTCCAACCATCCTTTTAGATTAATCCGAATGATCTTTTTTCCATTTAGGATTCTTCAATTCTCTAAGCTTAAAAATGACTACTTTCTGTGAACTTCTATAGCATTTTACCTTTTTTTTTCTTAAGACGTACTATCTACCCTATATGTTACAGATATTTATCCCTACTTTATACTCTTTAGTTGATTCCAAACTTCTAGAAACTAAGGTGTCAGAAGACTAAGATATGAATAACCTACTATTGTAATTAGATGAAGAAAATGTTTTTTAATAAAATGTAAAACACCATAAGAAAAGAGAAACAAGGATCTAGATTTTATTTTCTTCCTATGCCTTGATTGTAAAGTAGGATATACATTCCTAGCTTGTAGCAAATAAAGGAATCACATTCTATTATAACCAGTTAGCTAAATAAATGCGAGAAAAACAGATGATGATGATGATAATCTTGAGAGCTAGAGTCCTCACTGAACACTGGTTTTCCTGCTCAGTGAGAATTTATATAGAATTTGTTCTCAATTACTCTTATACAACCTACCTAAATGATTATATAATCCTCAAACAAACTAAAAGTGGATTAAGTAAATTGCATAAGACAAAACCAAAATTCAGTCCCATTGTTGTCTAGCTCTAAAATATTTGGCTCATAATAGTTTGCTTACTTTTCAAGAAGGAAGTTAAAATTTACTTACAGTCTTCATCCAAGACTCAGCATGTTTAAAAAAAAAGTAACTTACTGTTGGGTGGCTGTATATGCAAGTGCATATATCTCCTAGGTTTTTCAAGGGAAAAGAAGTGAGCATAAATTGCTGAGATGAAGATTTTGTATAATAAGATTGAGATTTCCTGGGAATACTCAAGGTCAAATTGTATTGCCAGATTTAAAGCTCAATATATCTGTAATATAATACATTTGTCTCAATTAAATCTAATCATGCAATTTTGGGGGATGAGTTATTTTTTCCTGCTTCAAATATTCCCCAGCAAAACTGGGAAAGTAGAAAATGTAGCCTGGCAATATTCCATAAAAAAGTCCAAGTAAACTATGGTAATATAGCCATATTCATGGATAAAAAAATTTCACCCACAACATTCCAAATTTTATGCATGTTTTCTAATTTTTGTCTTACTGATGATGGTGGCATTAGATATGGTAACTTCTTTGCTTGCCTTTGTTTCCATCACATCCTACTCATGATTTTGTGTTTATCTCTGTGATTTTTATATTTTTTATGACTTTTCAGTTCCTCCTTTCTAACCAACTCTCAAGAAGGTGGGATATTTTGAATGTTCTGCTTTGGGCTCCCCTCTCACCACATTTTCCTTCTAAATTATTTATTCTCCAAAGTGCATCTCTATTCAAAATTACCTGTTGATTTCTTCCAGAAATATATCTGTGCATTTAATATATATATTTGGATTCTCACAGGTCTCAACGATGCAAACTTGATATATTCTCCACCACACCACTTTCTCTTGACTGGTTTCCTAACTCTTTAAAAGGCACCATTATCTTCTGAATCACTCGAGCCAGATGTTTGGGACTCATCTTGATTACCTGCCCCACTCACCAAGTAGGGCAAGTCTAGCATCCAAATATCTCAAATCCTCCCTATCTCGATACCTTTCTCCAAAATGCCAAGCCCTGAATTAAAGTCTTCTTCATCACTGCTCACCTGTCTCACAGGATCTACTATTGCTCAACCACCCATGCATTTCTATTCTCTGTAATGCACTGTGAGTGAACTTTGAAATACAAATATAACTAGGCCATGTCCTTAATTAAAACATTTTAGAGAGTGTCTTCTTTCCTTGGTATGAAACTCCACGTATGGAGTTTCCATATATGACTTGCTTTCTTTACAGTCATTTACATCTCACTGTTTCTTTGTTTTCTATGCTTCAGCTGTAGTTTTCTTTCAGTTCCTCAAATATGCTGCGCTTTTCTCCTGCTTTAAACATGCACCAGTTATTCTCCATCTGGAGCACACTTCCCCTCCATACTCATCCACATGCACGAAAACCCCACTGCCCCTGCTCCATACACACATGCTATCACATTTAAATTTTTATTCCCTATGAGCTCAGAGCTTCTGTGCTTCTTTGGAAAGACTTTAGTATTTCCCATTCTAACTGTCTCAGTTATGCACTTCCCTAATATTTGCTTGACTCCGTAACGTTTAATCATATATTCCATATCTACTCTCAGCTAGATTGTAATTTCCACATGAGCACGGATTGCATCTAACCTTCATGGGTCCTTCTCCAAAATGTATAAAAGCTCGTAGATCTCTGTAGTCAATGAATGGAGAAGTTTACCTAACACTGTATCTTGTAGTTAACAGGAATATAATGAAGATTTAGATAAGCTAAGTTTTTGCAGTTAAAGTACATAGAAAGGTTTCTGACACATGCCTAAATAACAATACAAAAGAAGGAAAGGTTCTGTCTGTGCTTGTATCATTTTGCCCTTCTCTAGAAAAAAACAAACAAGTAAATAATAGTGAGTTGTTGAGATTAGTACTAATACCCTTTTAGGTGGTATTTTACACAGGCTTGCACTAACTAGTTGGCCTTTTCTGGGAATATAATTATTCTTATGCAGGATATAATTAAAATATTAAAGAGAGATCAATATCTCTCAACTAAAAATTAAAAATCAAATATCAATGGCAATCTATCCATAAAAACACACATAAGGTTTGAGAATGATGTACTTGTATTTACTTAGCAAAATTTAAAAATATAGGTCTATTTCAAATATAAATGGTTATGAAAAAAAATATTACACTACCTCACATTCTAATAATGACAGTACAAAATCACTGTATCTGTAAGAACAATTTGTTCAAACTTATAACTTCGTAGTAAGTCTAGGATTTCTAATAAAGCCACACAATAAGAAATAAAATCTCCGATGTTATTTTTTTATATATATCCAAAATAAAGTTGGTAGAATAAAGTAGAAGATAAGTATGTGGATGATAACATAGTTTCATGTATAAATTCATTTGAGAAGGATAATAACATTATAATTAATAATGGGAATTAGTAAGTTTATAAATTTCAAATTGTCAATAACACTTATTTTATTAAAATTTAAATTGGACTAAATCTTTGTCCAAATAAGACACTTCCATGATTTGACTTATTGTCTTTAAATATAATGTAGTTCAGATTTTTTCTAAAGTCAGATTACTTAATTTTTATTTTCTCTTTGGAAATGAAGTTTATCAACTTGTTTTTCTTTCTTCATCTTCTCTCTTTAGCTGTTATACAAGTTTTATATTTATTTTTATAAGAGGGAAAAGAAATATATATTGAATTATATAAAAATACCAAGATTCATACTGGGTTAGTAATACAAATCTGAAGACATTTTCATGTTGGAATATTGTGTTAGTGTAACATTGCTCTTGCTGTTCATTCAGTTAAGTAATACTTTTGAACTTTCTTATTCTAATTCCTTCTTTTCTACCCTATTATTCTGCAAGAGATGTGTCCTTTCTTGCTTGCTGCACAGACAGACACGTATCCTTTGAAGAGCTCTTATTTCTTTTACAAACACCTCTTCTTTTTTGATGTTTTGAATCAACCAACCTCTAGAAAAAGCTAGATAATTGCAACTTTATCCTTTATTTCTGGTCAGGAAACACAATTGCTCCTAACTTTCCCCATTTCAAAAACTCTCACATTATTGTTGAATAGTTGACTCAGTAAAGCTTCATGCCCTAAACAGCTCTCTGACTCCATTGTTTCAATCAAGAGAATAACATTAAAGATTACCTTTATGATCCAGCTCCTACAGATTTTTTTTGAAATTGACACCAAATTGAGCCTGGCAATTTTTAAAAAGATTTAAAGTCATTTATCTTATTTTTTTTTAAGTATATTTTCCTATTTTTCTACATGATAATAACAGGAAAAGATTTTTTTTTCAATGCTTATACAGTGAACATCAAAATGGAAAGTTAAAGCTACGAATTTGTCCTCAAAGTTATATAAACTGCTATGAAAACATTGCCAGTGTATACTGATTGATGGAACATGGGCATAGGGTGGCAAAGAATTGGGAAACGAATAGTATTTTAGAGGTTTCAAGCAAGTGCATACTTAAAAATCCACTTTCACCAATGATAGAGAAGTCAGAAAAAGTTTCTCTAGAAAATGAGGAGAAAGTTTTTTTGTTGTAGCCTATTTAAAATATAAGCACTGCATCTCTGGTTTCAGTTTTAACAAAAATTACAGACACAGACATCATGTGTGAGGCTCTGTATCAGAATTTACACTACTAATGTTAACAATTACAGATTGTCTACAATCATTAGATGACACTTGGATTTCTCTGAACAATATGGCTCATATAACTGCTTGTCCTTTTCCATCAACTCTTGTATCTTATAAGTTTTCCTTGAGATGTTACCTTTAACAGATCACTCTCTGGAAAGGCTTTGGACCTTGTAGTAATAATTAGAAACAGATCCTATTCCAGCGGGAAGCCATCGTAGAGTTTTCCAGAAGAGTCTCAGATGAGAAAACTCATAAAATTATATATTTAGTAGTGGGAGAATCACCTGAAAGATGCTATCACTAGAATTAAGATACAAAGAGAAAAACTTTCAAGATAAGAAACCATATTCTGAATGAATATTTGACCACAAATAAGGTAAGTAAAGGGTAAATACTTAGAGGCAAGGAAACAAATACCAATTATATTAAAGCACTTTTAAAAGAAAAAAAATACTTTGAAGCAGCAGATCTCTGAAGAAGGAGAGTGGTCATATTGCTTAAAAAGGCCTGGAATGTATTACCACTAAAAGAAATTACAAACTTGTCTTCCCTGGAGTTCTGAGAGTGAAATAGAATAATAAAGTGTCTTAAAAACGTTCAGGAAAGGAGATAGACTAATTGCATTCTCAAAGTCTTTCCTAAATCTATAATTTTATGAAGACTTCATTAGCTTTAGTCATATTAAATAAAAACTCTCATAAAATAAAAATTCATTTTATGGTCATAGAAGTTAGATTTTTACCCATAATACCTTCCCTTTCTGACAATTTCAGAACCGTAGTTAATAACACAATCACAGTGAAGAAGTAACTGTGGTTAAAAAAACAGATTTAAAATTGCCCTTCAAACATTTAACTAAGGTACAAAATTTTACATGAGTTCTATTTAAAATACAACATCTGAATGTATTGGAATATAATATAGAAAACAACAAACAAGCAGTATATATGAGTAATAGTTTTTTTACTGAAATTCTTATTTGTTCAGGAATAGGTTTCTTTCAAAAATACTTTAACAAGTATGACATTTTAAAATTAGGCAAAATTTGTCTATATATATTTGCATATGCAATTTCATTTAAGTGATCTCTAAACTGCATTCCAAGGAGTCCTGTGAGTCCTGCTAAAATGTATTAGGAGCCACCCTGATCAGGGCTTTTCCCACTTAAAAAAAGAACGGCTCTATTTCCTTCTATAGTGTTTTATTTGTACATTACTCATAAGATTTTATTTGCAAAAAGTCCAACTACATATAAAAATGTATTGAACATTACATCTTTAAAGTGATTTGTGCAATTCCCTAAACAGACTGAAAAATGCAAATATATAAGTACACTTGTAACTATGGAAATTGTAAACTCCTTGAATAAAGGCATTAATATTACATTTTGTATAGGAGTTACATATTTATTTTATATAGCATGTTTTAAATGCACAACATTAACCAAATTAAAAACACTATATGTGGATTATGGAAATCTGGACTTAAATAAACAAGCTGTCCTAAATTCTTATTTTTAATTTTTACTAAGCATATTCATGGGTGACTCCATAATTAATTGTAGGTTTTCCAAGGTAGTGGCTGTATTTTCTTAACATTTTAATATTTTCAACACATTACAGCAGTTTTATTTGGGAAAAGTTTATCTTCTATAGTTACATTTAAGATATAACTATCATCATTCATTTAAAACATAAATATCTAATAAGATTAGTGAAATGGCTTTAAATAATTAGAGGAAAGCCACAAACTATTCCATTTCCTAGTCAATCAATAAGAAATGATCCTGAACAAGAGCCAGATGACCTCTGAAAACTTGATCCTTTTGGTAGTTATACTGATGTTAATAAAATTAGATAATTTTCATTTAATTTGACCTTCTGATGACATTAGGTTTGAATATTAAATAAAATAATCTTACTAGGAATTAAATAAAATTATTTAATATTTGGAACTGAAATATCTTCTTTGATCTACCTTAAAATTCATATTTCTTAGTTCTCTAACAAAAAGCAATAGTAAAGGTTAAAATACATGAAATAGTATTGGAGAATTTGTGGAGACAAAGGAATGCTTATACAATGCTGGTAGGAATGTATATTGATACAGCCACTATGGAAAACCATACGGGAGTTTCTCAAAAATTAAAAATAAAGCTACCATATGGTCTAGTAATCCCTTTCTGGGTATCTACCTCCCAAAATTTGAAACATTTATTTGTAAAGACATATGTATCCCTATGTTCATTTCAGTATTCTTCACAGTAGCCAAGACATGGAAACAACCTAAGATTCCTTTGATGGATGATTGATTGGATAAAGAAGATGTGGTACATACATACAATGGAATACTGCTCAGTCATAAAAAAGGATGACACATTGCCATTTGTGACAACATGGATGGATCTTGAAAGTATCATTCTAAGTGAAATAAGTCAGATGGAGAAGGACAATAATCATATAATGTCACTCATATGTGGGATTAAAGAAACGTAACAAACAAAACAAATAAACTCATAAATACAGGCAACAGTATGGTAGTTACCACAGGCAAAGGGGATTGGGAGGAGGATGAAGAGGGTAAAGGGGTCAAATATATGGTGATAGAAGGAGACTAGACTTTGGGTGGTGAGCACACAATGGAAAATATAGATGATGTGTTATAGAATTGTACACCTGCAACTTATACAATATTAACTAATGTTACCCCAATAAATTTAATTTAGAAAAAGATATAATGAAAGAAAAAAAGGGGTGAGAAGAAGCAAGGAATTATTTGTAAAGAAAATTATTTTTAACTTGTAATATATGTATTATAAAGATATAAATACATGCTGGTTTGTGTTGTGGTAGAGAGATTTGTCATTTTATTGACCTTCACGTGTTTTTATTTATATATGATCTGTTATGAAAGATCTCTTGTCATGAGCAACATTAATTAACAAGTTCAAGTGAAATCTTCATAATTAAACATATTCTTATATATTTTTAAGACACAGTAATTTAAAGCAGTAACCAGATAGCAATATTGTTGGTTTCCAACCCTTTCTATCTATCTGATACCTTTTCTTGAATATTTTTATACATCAAACAGAAGTGAAGATCTACTAACATTTCACATTTGATGTTAAAAGAAAAAAAAAGTTTCATTTATAACCATGTTCTCTAGGCAGGACTAGCATTGCTTCTCTTGGTATGGTTACCTTCTTTTATTTTTGAGTGGCATTGATTAGCATTGATTATAGCCAAATACATCTTTTCCCTTGTTAATTAAAACCAGCTTTTGTCTATTGTTCTTTAGAAATATTATAATATCGCAAATTTGTATGTCATTTTTTTATATTTATCACGATATAAATCCTAAAAAATAATTCTTAGATTCAGCCCATCTTCTGTCTGAAATTTGTAAAAATACATTGTTGTAAGGGAATAGCCCAATCCTTTGTGTACCCTGCTCTCCAAATGAAAAATGTCAAGCCTACTTGTGTTCAAGTGAAAGACAGATTGAGGCAGCATTGCCCAAGAGTTCTCCAGAATAGCTCCACATGAGTTGACGTGTGGCAAGCATTCAGCATGAGACTGGGGCGCACAAGCTTAATTTAAGGTGAATGAGACATTATCAGTAGAAACAAATTGTGAGATGTACCATATGTTGAGAGATGGTTACTTAGAAAGACGTCAATATTAATATGAATGAGGTAAGAAAGCAACATGACTATAAACGTTGAATGAGTAGTTTAAATTAAATAAGGTGATTAAGTCATCATATTTTAGTTTATAAAAAATAATGGGTGTTTGTTAAATTTAGTAAAAAATACAGTTATGTTTAAAAAGAATGCAGTAATAATTGCATTAAGATAAAATTAAAGAAAAATGTTCTACTTTAAATTTATAAATACAAGATACACTATATTCCACTATAAAATATATGAATATAAAGTAAAAATGTACTATAAATTTATCTTTTTAAATTGTTGTGTTTTTCTCTTTTTGAGAAAAATAGATTGGATGTCTAATAATAGTATGAAAGTGAAACAGGCAGGAAATGAAGAATATGAAAATGAATAGCACGAAAATTATTTTATGATTTAAAAATAATTCTGCTGCTTCCTTCTCTCCTAAATTAGAGATAAGTTTTATTTGTTTGCTTGGTTTAGTTTGGTTTTGGTTACTGTTTTTGGTTTTTACTTATGTGTTAATTAGAGAACATGTGAGCCGTGGTTGGCACTTCTGGAGCACTCCTCTATTTGACCTAATTTTAATGATACTTTATTGTTCTGGAAAACACTTCACACCTTTGATATTATACAAATTTGGATACTACTTTCAGTTAATCCCTAGGTCAATTTATTTGGTTTCCTTGTTTTGTAGATAATTTTAAAATTGATAAGTTGAGGGAAGAAAAAGTATGGAGGTCAAATGAATTAACTAATGTATCATCTTTTTTGAACCATACTTAAAAACTTATCACTAGGCAATATCCCCACACAGGCCTTAGCATCCGCGTGACTCCTGCTCATCACATGCTTTACTCTTGTATGTATTCAGAACCATGTCCACTTACAAAGAATTGATTTCCACCCAAGTGGGCAGAATCAATGGATCAACTGTTACAGATTTTACTACTGTACCCTTGGTCAGAGCCTGTGATTTGTGTTTACAATAGATAAGAGTTTTCATGCCCTTTAGATCTGCCTGGACCTGAGACAATTATAGTAATGCAACACTTTTAAAGCTGTACTTCACCCAGGAACACCACAGCGTATTTTACCAGGTATTTTAATTAATTTTGAATAATATGTTACAAATATTTTCATATTTTTCTACTCAAAGAATTGACATCTTCTAATTATTTCTAACCTCTATTACAGGACATTTTATATCTATTATGAGTGAAGATACTAATAAACATGGTTATTCTTAAGTTTACCCATAAAAGACAAATCGTATATAACAATGATTATTATTTTTCAACATTTTCATTGGAAAAGATTAGTAACATTAAATAAATAGTGAAAATTTAGTGTTAGCCCAGTTCGGGAAACAGGCAGTTTAGAAGGAAATTTGCAGATATGAACAAAAAATGTTTCTTCTTTACCTAAAAAATTATAGTCTTGGGTCTTTTCCCTCCTAAAAACATTCATAAAGTGCAAAATGTATGTGAATGAGTAGTCATTCTAATAGAATATAACTAATGATATATTGAAAACAACCTGAATATTCATTTTGAGAGTTACTTAAGTAAGTGTATATTCATGTGATTAAAAGATTGAATGATTAAAACAAAAACATTAGAATGATAAAGAGATGTCTATGTATGAACAGGGAAAGAAGCCTATTAGATACAAGGTAAAACATTGGCAAGCATGAGCATGTGTAAAATGATTTCTTTTCAAAGTATTGTTTTTACTTAAAATATAAGCACATCAGTAAATTCTGGTGGATCATACTTCTTCAACTTTTTATCTTTTAAGGATCAGATTGTGTGGTGATCTGGGTGGTGGTGTGTGGTTGGACGTTTACTTTCTCTTTTACCATGTTTTGTATCAATTGATATTTTATATTTGAAATCAGAAAATAATATTAAGATATTTGCATTACAAAAATGAAAGAAATATTTAATTATGATCATTTAACTCATTTGTCAGTATTAACTTTTAAAGCCAAATGATAATTCAAATAAATGTGTATTTAATATAAAGATGTGATGATTATGATTTTTATTACATTATTTTATTTCCTCTGTGTAAGAAACTAAGTTGAAAACATTTAATACATTTTTTATAGAAGACATTGTCGCTCTTTTCTGAAGAATTTTATTTTCCTTTTAGGCACTCAGTCTTGTAACTGATCACGTATTTTTCATTGCCAGACATAATCGACTAAATATTGTTTCCCAGCTCTAGCAGGCATGTTAGACTTCATAACATGACTTATGTGTACCAGACACAAACTTGGCTCCATCTATTGTCTGTCCTTGGCTTCCATTCCCTTCAGCCTAAAATTATGTGTCATTGCTGTTTCTAAACAAACTTTTTTTTCTAATTTTTACAAGTTCTAAATTTACTGTAAAATGACAATGATAGTATAAAGAGTTCCTATATTAGTTAACTCTTGTTTATTTTTAACATTTTACAAAAAGGATGATGCATTTTTCAAAAATAAGCCAAAAATTGGTACATTATTATGTAAAATCTATACTTTATGCAGGTATCCTTAGTTTTTAACTAATGTTCTTTTTCTGTTCCAAGATTCCATCCATGATATTGCATTACATTTAGTCATCATTTATTCCTTGGCTCCTCTTGGTTGCCATGTCTTTGTTTTTGATGCTGCTGACAGTTTTGGGAGTGCTGGTTAGATATTTTATGGAAAACTTCTTCACTGAGATTTGTCTAATGATTTTCTGATGATTAGACTGGGGTCATATAAATCAGTATGGAGTAATGAGTATTTTATAGTTTGATTTTAGATTCTAATACTACTTATCTTTTTTTTTTTAGGTAGTGAAAATACATTTTGAGATATTATTAAATAGAGATAAAAATTTCTTTGGTATGATCCATTAAGAGACACTCAATATTTAGTTAACAAAGGTATATGTACAGGTCAGAATTTATATGTTAAATAGGTTAAGGGAACAAGAGTGATGTCAGACTGAATCCATGCAGATTTATGATAGAGAAGGCCATTTACCCAGAGCAGAAACTTTTGGAATCCTAAACTTGTAGGAACACTTAAATAATAATTTTGACGAATTCCTGAAGATTGAGTGTGGACTGGCCTGAAAACAAAATTCACAGAGGTCCATATTCTTGGATGGGACACTATAATTATAACAAAAGGATTAACCACAAACTAGGAGACAGTTTGCAAATTGCATATCTAATAAAGGATTTGTACCCAAAATATACAAGGAACTCTTAAAGTCAACACTGAGAAAACAAGCAACACAGCTAAAAAATTGGCAAAGTTGCTGAGTTGACTCCTCACCAATAAAAGACATATAGATGGCAAACAAGTATATACAAAGATGCTTAAGATAATTTGCCTCCAAGATACTGAAAATTAAAACAAAAATGACCTACAATTATAAGCCCTTTTAAATGGTTAAAAAGAAAGACAATAAGAAATGCTGGTTAGGATGTAAAGAAACAGGAAGACTCATTCATTGCTGTTGGGAATGCAAAATGGAACAGCCATTTAAGAAGACAGTTTAGGGGTAGCCGGTTAGCTCAGCTGGTTAGAGTGTGGAGCTGATTAACACCAAGGTTGCCGGTTCTATCCCCACATGGGCCACTGTGAGCTGCGCCCTTCTTAATAAATAAATTGATTAATTAATTAAAATAAATAAAGTCACCTATTAAAAAAAATGAAGAGTTTGCCAGTTTATTACAAAGTTGTTAAACATAGTCTCATAATTGAGCAAATATGTTCTTAGGTGTCGACTCAACTGAAAACTCACATTCATAAAAAAATGTGTACATTAATTTTTATAGTACTTCAATCATAATCTCCAGAACCTGGAAGTATGCGAAATATCTTTCAATAGACGAATGGATAAACAAACTGGGCATGCATACATAGATAATGAGCTATCCAGCCATGAAAAGGCATGGGTGAATCTTAAATGCATAAAGGAAACTGGAAAAAGCCAATCTGAAAAGGATACATACTCTGTGATTCCAATTATATGGCATTCTGAAAGAGGTAACATTATAGAGATGCTAAAAAGATCAGTGGTTGCCAAGCATTTGGGGGAAGAAAGAAGAGTTGGGTAAGTAAGGCACGGGATTTTTTTGAATGGTGAAACTATTCTGTACAATATTATAATTATGAAACTATTCTGTACAATATTAAAATGATGCATTTTTAAAAATCCATAAATTTTTACAACACAAAAAAATGAACCTAAAGGTACTTTTTGAAAAATGGTTTAGGTCAGGAGATTCCAAAGTAGAATGCAGAATTTGCAAATAACTAACTGTATTACAATATACGAAACAAGTTCACTGACCTTTGAAAATGACAGAAATCAAGAAGATTAAATGTTAAATAAACTGTACATAAGCACTGTATTCAATTTGGTAATTTTTTTTCCCTCCCACATTCATACCGTTTAACAATTCTGATACCAATTACTGTGGTCTGAATATTTGTGCCCCACACTCAATTCATTGTTTGAAAATCTAACCTCCTATACAGTAGTATTAGGAAATTGGGCCTTTGAAAGTGATTAGGTTATGAGGGGTGGAGCCCTCATGAATGGGATTAGTGCCTTTATAATAAGATGCTCTAGAGAGATATCCAGCCACTTCAAAGCTGGCACCTTGATCTTGGACTTTCCAGCCACTAGAAATTTATGAGAAACAAATTTCTGTTGTTTATAAAGTACTGAGTCTGTGGTATTTTGTTATAGCAACCTGAATGAATTAAGACATCACTATATATATTTATAGGGGAATTTAACAGTTTTTTTTAAGTGGGTGATGGGTGGTAGGAGCCGTTTCTCATAGTTGAAGTGGGAGGTTGTAGATAAGCAAGGGAACAAGGCTGGAATGAACCTTGTAGCAATGAATCAGAATTGAATATACCATTGTTAATTCTTGCTTACATTAATGTAGATGCAGAAGGTTTCATATAGACAGATTTATAGATTTGTGTATATACATGGGTTGATATACACATGTATTTTCTTAATGTCAGCCAAAGGGGCATAGAAGCAATGACACCCTACTAGCAATGAGCACACCTAGTACAGCAGGTCTTGATTTTTAATACCACTCTGTAGCAAAGGAACCAGGTATCCGTGGAGAGATGGCTGACTCTTGGACTGGGGAAGAAAGAACACAAAGCAGCTTGCCTGGAACATCTTGTAGAAACCAAAAGTAAGGAAGAATTGAAACACACACACGCACACACACACCAACCTTTTATTAGGTAAGGCAAGTACAAGTGATAAGATCTTAACCATGATAACTACTCTAAGCACGATATAAAAAGAACTTACATGGAAATATTAAGGATACAGACTTTATCAACGTTCAACTGATTTAAGAGTAGGAGGAAGGGAAGTACACTAAAATATTCTCCATCTCAAACTTCCAAGGTATCATCCTAAAAAGGCTAAATTATTCTACTAATTAATTATAAGGTTAAATTTTTCTGCTATTACGTACGACACTAAATTCTACCCATCTCAGATTAGTAGAAGACATCTTTTGTTTTCCTTAAGTAGTAATTTCAACCTCCTCTTTATTTGATGTCTTTTATTTTTTCTTTGTTAAATCCTTTCCAATTCTGGTGCTGCTACAGTATGCCTCATGTTAAAAGAAACCCTTCCTCTAGGAGGAAATAGCATAAGAGTAAGAAGTGGGGTGCAGGAGAGCACATTAAAGAGGTAAAAGAAGTTCAATATGGCTGGAGTTCAGAAAGTAAAAGAAAGATTGGCTTTGGAAGCAGCTAGAAAACTAGACAAGAAATTGAGCACCTGGTTGGATATTAATACTATTTACAGTGCTAAGGGAAACCAGAGGAGTCACTAGTTATCATTGCTGGGAGGATAGATTATTTCAATTATAGATCTGTTCGCTTAATGTGCCTGTGAGAAATCCAAAAGAACAAACACAGGAAGAAGTTGGATACTTAGGTTTGCAATTTAGGGGAAAAAATAAGATCTAAGCTGAAGTTGGATGTTTGAGAGTCATCATCCCTTAGCTGTAAAACCGAAACCAAGCCTCAGGTCCTCTGATGTTCGCTCCAGTACCTCCACGACCTTCTCTATCATTCCTCTAAGCACATGGGATAGTAATTGACTCTTTTTTGGCTTCCATTAGACTATAAAGGCCTTAAGGATATTTTAAGGGGTCTTTTTAAGGACAGGGTTTGGGTCTATTAATCTTTATTTCTTCAGCATGTTTTACAATATTTAATAAATAAATGCATCCTTTCACTTAAATAGCCTAGGTAGAAATCATGTGTATTAAGCACATAAAGCTGTAAACTAAGATGAATATATATATATATATATATATATATATATATATATATTCCACAGATTATAAAATATAAACTAAATTCTGAATGATTACGGCACTTATTCACTATACCATAATAGGAAGTTACAAAGTTGAGGGTAAAAATTATCTCTTGACTTTCATTTCTTCCCCCTTGGCTATTAGTATTCCTTTTTATACTCCTGAGCTGTACCACTGTTTGAAGATACCCATGGTTCTTACTAGAGTACTGCTTTCACTTCACAGGACCATTTGGTTTAATTTTAACACTGATCATTGCAGAATACATGTAAAGTTGTAATGGAACTTTTGCTTCTAATGTACCTGGAGTCAACAGAAACTAAGAATACATTCTTCAAAAACTTTCTAAAGCATGGAAGAGCTTAAGGAATGAATATTCATTTGGGGACCTCAATCTAAAATCGTTCTTTCTAACACACATATAATAACAAACTCTTAGACCAATTACCAGATACCTTTTAGGTGCTCAACAATTTTATTTGTAAAACAAGGCAGTCAAACATATCAAGCCTTTTAGGGCACTAGAGTTTTGGTGTGCTTTTAATAATGCCTTATGCACTCCATATAAGCAATCTATCTCATGCAAAATGTGAGCAAGATGAATCTGGTCAAAGGCATTGAACAACACCCATAGTTGCATGACTTGTTGCCCCCCTTTTTCATCCTAATGTGTTTAAAACCTCGTCAATGACAAATATTAAAAAGACCTGGTAATTCCCTAGAAAACTTAGAAATTATTTAGAATGTGCTGATGATAATTTACTATCTGGGAATATTTTGAGCACTTTGGAGATGAATTAACTTTTGTAGAGATGTGCATAATGATTGCTTAGTAAATCATTGTTGCAGTGTGATTAATCATCAGTTCTTTTTGTGCAAGCAATAGAATTGGGATGTTTATTGTGAAATTCTATTTTATATCATTATTCATATTACCTTCCTAATTTAATAAACTAGACCAGATATTTCACAACTTGAGAGCTATTTTCCTACAGTATTACTGGTATCTGAATTTTTAAAATTTATTGTTTAATAAACATTTTATCATATTTTGTTTAACTATAGGTTCATGTTCTTGATTTTTGTAGTACAATGTTCTTTTTAGTAAACAGAAAATAATAATAAACTAATCCTATAAAATTCTATCTAAATTAGGAGAGCTGGTTTTCTACTTTCTGCCAGCTCAAACCTAAAATTAAAACTTAATTTTAATATATAATCCATTTGTAGGGTTAATAAATCTTTGATAGCTTTGCAATTTGTCCTTACATATAAAATATGAAAGAATGGCAAGTTAGTCCATTGTGTAATGTTTATGGATTTATATATATTATACTTGAAACTTGTTTGCTTCTTACCACTTTACTGCCCCCTCTACATCTTAACTCAACGTCTCTACTTGCTTGCTCTTCACTGTCTTCATTTTGTCCCATCTTCATTTTTCATCCTCAATAATTTACTCTCTAGAAATATTTTGAGCACTTTGAAGCAGAATTAATTTTTATAGAGATGTACATAATCATTACTTAGTAATGGTGGAGCTCTGCCCCACCTCAATGTTCATTTATATTACTATTTCCTAATTGTATTAGTAACAGATTAAGCGTTTGTATTGAGGATTCCCATTTTATATTATTGCAGCTGGGAGGACAAGAAAATAATGTATATGAAGGGTTAAAAACCATATATAGTATCAATTAAAAAGCATGATAATAAAAAACATGAGTTTATATCCCAGCTTTCTTATTTGTTTCCTATATGATCTGCAGCATTTTTTTTAACATATCTGAACTTTCTTATTCTAATCTGTGATATAACGATTGAGTAGTTTACTGCTTATTCTTTAAGTTAAATAATATATAAGTAGTAGAGTGTGCCCATGATATATTAGTATAATAAAAAAGGAGTCCCTATGATTTTGTCATTATTGTTTCACTTCTTTTAGTCTTAAAGGTGATTTTATCTCTCATGTTTCTCTATTTAAAATACAAATACCTCAGGGAAGTTATTGATTAAAGCATCTTTCTCTAGCCTTAATGATTGAGTACAAATTCCCAGGGAGAGTTTAAGGAAAAGCTATGCAATTTAAGAAAAGTGGGACATAATTCTTCCCTTCATTTGTGTTTCAAGGAATGTTATCCACACAACATTTTATAGTCATCACACCATGGGAAACATTGAGGCAGAGACTGTTTAATACTATCTATTTCTATCCACATTTTCACCTCAAATATAATAAATATTTGAGCTTGAATAGAGCAGAAGATTATGCTTTGTGACTTATAAACTTAATTTTAGTACAAAGAAAAAACAGGTTACATCATTAGACTTCGAGAACTACTCATTCAATGTTTTTTCTCAAAAGAAGGAAAAATATTTTCCATCAGGTGATTATTTTTTGGGGGGAGTGATAAATGACACATGCAAATTATCTTTAACAATTAGTTATTTACCTCCCCTAATTAATCAAATAGTATATTTGTTCTGTCTAAAATAAAAAAGATGTCTAATCGTTCATTTAATACACAATAATTAACATGTTGAGATTTTAAAAGATAGCCCCACACATCTAATTAATGCTAAAACTGAGGCTTGAGCACATGTCAGCTTTACTTCACAGTTCACATGAGCTATAATGCCTTTAACTGACCTGTACTATCTCTCATAAATTTAATTCCTTCGATTGTCCAGTCTTCAGAATTTTGTGTTTAGAGACAAGAAAGATACAGAACTAGGAGGGATAAGTAACTATAAATAAAGGGAAATAAAGAGGAAAAGTTAATATTGGACAGCAAAATGAGCAAAAAAGGGAAATTAAAACAAATTATCTAAAACTGATTTGTGTACTATATACCTTTGCAAACATATGTGGGGTGTGTATGTGTGTTTGTGTGTGTGTGTGTGTGTGTGTGTGTGTGCAGATCATTTAGAAATGCACTGTTGTGGATCTTTTAAATACATGATTACTTTTGCTACTTTCATGAATGTGACTGGAACCAAAGGTTCAACATTGACATTCCATTCGGATCACAAGGGGAAGGGCATCTCAAAGACAAAAGCCCATCAGAGAATACAAATTGCTTCTAAGTCTTCAGAGTTCAAATGTAATAACCGTTCGCAAGAGCAGTTTAAGGGATATCAACTGCCATTTAGATTGCATTCACTTAAAGAGGACATCAAAGGAAACCAGAGTTGTCACCACATCATGATTTATGGATTTGGCTTGAACACTTGTAATTACTTCTTAGCACTAAAGGATGAGTACAGATGTATGAGCTCCACCAAGCTCAAATTCCTGGGAATACAGAGCACTTGACTCTCTTTAGTTGATGGATTCTCAAAGGTATTAGAGTAACAAGTAGGTTAAAATGTTATTTTTGTGCCTCAGATGGAATGGAAAAAACTTTACCAAGGAGGCTACTGCTTTTTCATCAAAATATTAACTTCCAAATTCCGTCTGATAAAATTTTTGAAAAAATGTACTAATGAAATGCATAACTCTGTGAAATTTTTTTATCTGAGCTAAGTAGATTATATCTAAGTAAAGTTGGTTAACATAGCAGTTACAGAGATGTATAAAGTATTCCTAAGTAGGACATGAACTCTTTCCACGTTAAGTAAAAATAGGAATAATTGCTTCTTTCTGTCTATGGTCTCTAAAAATGAAAATATTAAGAAATGTCACCTCATTTACTTCCAAATAATGTGTCAATTTTATTTTGTCCTTTTGTTCAGCTGAAAAAAAAAAAAAGCTAAATCTAGAGGGTGCAAGGCTCAGCTTAATGCACAGTCATGTTAATGTACATGAGAAATAATGGTAAACATGAATAATAAAGACAAATTTTATAAAGTGAAAACTGAATGGAGGAATACTCAATATGTGAATGCCAATTCCACAAAAAAAGGTTTTCTTCTCTCCTGACTAGTTCACAAAAACTAGGACTAACTTACCATCTGTCATGAAACTGCCATCATGACTTCTTCTTGTCACCTCTCTGTATAAATCCTTGCCTCTGTGTTCAGTTCAACAGAGAGTGATTTTATTCATCAGAATTCATATCCACCCTCAATTTCTAAGCTCCTGTACATTTTATATACCAGAGTGACCAAAGAATGTATACAAGTGGACACTTTGGTCAACGTTGGTCAAGCAGTAGTTCACGTAATCAGAAGTGTCTGGACGCTGATGGTAACCACTTTGAGCACCTCTTGTAATTGCAGAAATCAAATACACACACACACACACACGAGTACACACACACAGAGGGTGCCAAAAAAAGTACACACATTTTAAGAAAGGAAAAAAAACTGTATTAAAATTGTAATACTCGATATATACCGATAACAAAAGATTAATACGAGTCACGCATACACATGTTTTTGGTACCCCCAGTATATATACACTTATATAAAATACACACACATTTGTACAACTTGTATATGGGTACATATTTTATATATTTATATAAATATATCCATTTTATATTATGTATTTATATATAATTTATTATATATACAGTTGGAATGAGATGCATGCTCAAGGACATAAATTAATCATTTTAGTTATTTAAAATAATTAAGAATTTATTTCTTATAAGAAATACATAGAAAATATTTTGAACATCATTTAATTAACTGCTTTTTAGAAAGGAGGCAAGGTGCTTTATAAAGTTTGTCACAAATAGTAGTCATCTAAATCTTTGTAAGGTAGAATCTTCCTTATACTCTAACAAAAATACTATTAATATAAATGACCCAAATACTACAACTTAATCAATGTTCCATAGATAATAATGACAGAATATTTGTGTGACTAGAAAATCTGTTTCTTTCTATAACACACTGCCTTCCATATAAATATTTATATAAGAAAAGATATATTGAGTTTTATAAAGAAACTTTGTTTTTCTATATATGAGCAATGAACTTGAAATTAAAAATTAATTCCACTCAATATAGCTTCCAAGAAAAACAACTTAGGAGTATATTTATCAAAAAGTACAAAACCAAAAGTTGCAAAATATCTGCTGAGAGAAATTAAAGGAAATCTAAGTAATGGAGATATATTTCATTTATATGGATTGATAACTCAATATTGTTAGAAGAGCAATTTTGTCCAAATTGATCTATAAATTCAGCACAATCTCTATAACTTTTCCAGAATAGGTTTTTTTATAGAAATTAACAAGCTTATTCCAAAATTTATATGGACATACAGAAGATTGATTATACACAATAATATTTGAAAAAGAAAATCAAGTTAGGAGACTTACACTTCCCAATGTCAGAATTTTCTATAAAGTTGTCGTCATACTAAGACAATATGTCACTGGGATGAAGACAAACATAAAGATCAAGGAAATAGAACTGACAACCCAGAAACAATTTCTTATGTGTATGATCAGTTGATATTTGACATAGATGTCAAGGCAAATCAATGAAGAAAAAGTAGACTTTTATCAAAGGGAGCTGGGACAACTGAACATCTAAATCCAAAAGAATGAACTTATGCCTTCCCCTCACACTACATGCCAAAATTTATTCAAAATGGATAGTAGAGTTAAATGTTGAAACTATAAAATTTCTAGAAGAAAACACTAGAATAAAAGAAAATATGTGAGACCTTGTGTTAGGGAAAGAATTCTTAAATTTGGTACCAAAAGCAGGATCCGTAAAATAACATACATAACAACAAAGATAAACTTGTTAACACCTCTGCTTCAGAAGACGTAAGTAATAAAACTAAAAAATAAACCACAGAGAGGGAGAAAATATTTGTAAATGGTATGCCTGAGAAAGGGCTTGTATTCAGAAAATGAAAAAGAATGCTTATAACTCAATAAGAAGACAAATATCTGATTAAAAGGGGTAAATATTTCAGTAGTCAAATAATATATGAGTAGTCAATAGCACATAAAAAGACACTGTTACTCTATTTATATGAAATATCCTTAAAAGGAAAATCTATAGCAACTGAATCCAGATTATGGGGGTTGTCAGTGAATACTGGAATTGGGTGAAAATGTATATGAGGTATCTTTTGGGAGTAATAGGAATGTTTTAATATCATATTGTGGTCATGGTGGAAAAAAAAATCAATGTACTAAAAATCATTCATTTATACATTCAAAACAGGTAAGATTTATGGTATTGTAAATCATATCACAACAAAATTGTTTAAAAAAAACAAAACAGAAAAGGTTCAAAATTTTAGGAGGATAATATTTTTAATTGTGATGTGGAATGCCCAGCCTAAACCAAGAATTAAAAGTTCAAAGGCAGTAAATAAAAAGATTGATGGATTTGGCTATTTGAAATTAAATAAAACTGTATTTACAAAGAACGTCTTAAACTAAATTAAAAGTCAAACGATAGACTAGACAAACAAATTCTAGCTCATGTAAGAGCCAGTGAGGTTGGTGTACGGTAGACAAAGGGGAGAGACTAGTCTGGGTGTAGAGCAGATTGAAAGGGCAAGGTCAGCAGCAGGAAGTCCTCCAGTGTATATATTGCAGTAGTCCAGGTGTGACATAGTGATGGTTTGTGCTACTTTGGTAAATAAAAGGTCACAGAAAAGGACACGAGTTAATATTATCTGTTCATGTGGGACCTGAAAGAATGAGAGGAAGAAAGGATAAATTTTATCATTTTGGTTTGAACTCTGGTATATTGTGATGCTGTTTACTGAGATTGAGAAAAGAGATGTGGGAAGATAAATAATTCTGGGGTTTTTTTTTGGTTTGTTTGTTTTTACACAATCTGGAAATAGCTGAGGTTATTACAAATGTGCTTATCCTTTCTGCATCATGCTTGCTGCCTTCTTAGGTCTTCTCTAAGCCTAAAATCCGTGTTTCCCATTTTCCAATGTATGTCTCCTTCTGGTCATAAAATTCTTAGAGAAAATGTCAGTTTCTTGGAAAGGTCTTGCTTTCCACCAAGTCTCATTTAGTCAACATTGAAGTTCAAATATCCCTTTGACTACCTGCTATCAATATTCTGTTTGATTGTTTTCTATATGTCCTAAGGTCACCATTCACCATGCAGATGTTTCCTAGGCACCACACCATGTGCTGCCCTATACAATGTTTCAGTGACTCAAGAATCTCAAAATCTACTAAATAAAACCAGTCAGATGAACAAATAAAGGGAGTGAAATACTATTGTCAATGTGATAGATGAACTGCAATCAGTGTAGAGAAACACACACACACACACACACACACACACACACACACCACAAAAACAAGTTTTCGAATCAACAGAGAAATGTTCCCATAATGGTGAGGGGATTATTACTTTTTTTTTTTTTAATTCTCATTTCAACAACCACGGTGATCTTTTAAAGAAATTCATTTATGTTGCTTCTTTCTTTACTGAAAACCTCCAGAAACTTTCTGGTGTACATATAACAAAGCAAATTCCCCACATTGAATTACAAAGCCCTGCAAGGTTTTGACCTACTAACCCTTTAACTTCATTTCCTAACTCTCTTTCTCTAGCTTTTTGCATTTCACCTAGAGAACTAACCCACAGAAATAAAAGTTATTAATAAGGATACATAAATGTTTACTACTGAAATATTACTGTATTGGAGCAATGAAAACAATCTTAATGTCCACTCATACTGGACTAGTTGATGAATTATGTATGATATGTTTATATTATGCTATCATGAATTATTTCTATATGCAGTTAAAAATTCAACTTGCAGTGCAATTATATCACATAAATTGGTTTGGAAATAAATATCAACAACAATAAAACAAAATCACCAAAGAAAATTCCATGTATGTTTATATATTTCTATAAACATAAAAAAAGAGTTGATAGGCTACACATTGAGGTCTTATTGATTATAGAACAGGAATGGAATTGTGTAGTAAGAAGATATGAAATTTTATATGTCTCATTTTGATTATAACAAACATGCTATGCTGTAATTTTTTTTTTAAATTTGGATAATAAATTACTAAGTAGGATCTAGAAAAATGTCAAAAATATATCTATTTTTCTAGTAGTTTTCTGTGCTCTTGAGGTCAAGGCTATTTGAAAGAAATTTAAAAAAATGAAAGTCATGTACATTTGAAGATTTGTTTTTTGATGAAGCACATTTTGGATGTCCCCATGTAGAGAGACTGAACACACTGTGATTGTATTCAATCATTCTAACTAGTCCTTGCTTTTTATTTAGTTAGTTTTTAATGTTAAAAAGCATTTTCCCTTTGTCTTTGAACTGTAAAGGTGTTTTCATTTGGGGAAAATAAATAAGCTGATCTACCTGCATTTGTCAATGTGATTGAAAGATCTTATAAATTGTAGAATGCAGTCATTAAAGGAATAGAAAAAAAACAACAAAACATTGATTCTTCTCATTCACTATTGTTTCTGGAGATTAATCAAATTGCAATTGGTTACCTAGAGAAGCTAAAATAAGAAAGCTGCTAAAGTTCTGATTATCATTCAATTTGTATATATATGCACATATATATGTATCTGTATGTAAATAGTGCATTATGCAACAGTTCTCAATATGTTCACACATAAGATACTATTAATTTTTAATGTTTATATTAAAAACATCCATTTTACATCACTAGCGTTTTTTAGATAGGTGGAAACCCAAATTTTTACATTTAATTATTTCTGAGTTTGTTTTATGGCTTAGTTTACTGTTAGTATTAGTGTTCTTTTGTGTGCATGTCTGTTTGTGTGTGTGTGTGTGTGTGTGTGTGTGAATTTTTCAATAATACTTGCAAATATATTTCACATTTAAAATATATGCATTTTGTCTGCATGTACTGCCATCTTATTATATTATTATGTTATTTATATGCTTTTATCGTGTCTTATATATTTGTAATGAACAGACCCAAAAAAATGAGTTTTTGTCAAGTTCTTTGTAAAAATTTAAAATGTTATTTCTTAATTTCTATAGTAATATGGGGATTTAAAAAAAAAGAACTCCCTATGAGATTTCACATGTTTATATTATTACAAAGTGGCTTTGTTGGTAGACTAAGTTATATGTATTACAGATAATATACTTCTTCCCAAACTATATAGTCCATATGAAACAAATACCCTCAATGCTACATGCTAAATAAGAAGGAAAAGACTAAAGCTCATTAACTAAGCTGAGAGAGGTGGGGAGATAAGGATAATGTGAGCACTATGTGTTTTCAATCTAATCTCTTGTCTCTCATCTCAAATTAGAAGAATCTCTATACAGTTATTTAAGATTTTAACATGAAGGGAAGCTGGGTGTAGGGTGTCCAGAATTTTCTGTACCATTTTTGCAATACTCTACAGAGTATCTCAAGTAATCTAATTTTTTTTTTCAAAATATATTATGAAAACATCAGCAGGGATTTTATTATACTCTTGGTCAGTGATTTTCAGCCTCTATTTTTTTAATTCTCTGTGTTTCATAAAGGAATTTACCAAGGATATACTACCTCTACTTTCCATGTGGTCTCCATTAGAGCTTCAATCCTGGTCTTTCTCCTGCCATTTGACATATTTGGGGCAGAAATGAAACCTGAATAAGGCCAGCCCTTCTCTTTTCTTTTTACCTTTGAGCACCCATTATCCTCTGTAAATCGGTGCTCTGCACTGCTTCTCAACGCTGTGAGAGTCTTATGACAGCCCCCATGTGGAGAGACCTGAGGTGATCAAGTGCGGCTTGTGACAGAATGAGTAAATTTGTCTTTTATGAGGATTAAACCATCATAATAATGAAAGACCCATTAAAGTCAGTTCCTCAGCTAACAACCTTTTCAGTAATAAACACGGTCATTTGATCTTGATTGCTATTCCTTAAACTCTCTTAATTGATTGCAAATTCAATGTAGGAAAAAAAATAATAAACTAGTCTTATCACAAGGTAAATCACAAAACCTTGATTTTGTATTTGTAAAATATGACAATATTTTTTCTTACAGAATTTTGTTAGGATTATATCTATCTATCTATCTATCTATCTATCTATCTATCTATCTATCTATCTAGTATCTATCTATGTATCATCTCTCTCTCTCTCTCTCTCTCTATATATATATATATATAGAGAGAGAGAGAGGGATATAGGTAGATAATAGATTATATATATATATATAATCTATTATCTACCTATATCCTTCAATCAATCAATCTATCTATCTATCTATCCATCCATATAGTACATGGAATACACTATATAAATATTTTCTATTAGTATTTATTAGGTCCCAGTGTAGTGCCAGGGTACCAAAGAAAGACCAGTTTGGTAGAACTCCATGTTTCCTAACAAAAACAAACGAACAAACCAAAACAACAACCACAACAAAATATATATATATATATATATATATATATATATATATATATTATGTATACAAACCATTTCTTCTCTGTATTATCTCTGCTGAAATTCTATATATGTTTTGCCTTGAAAATAAAGGGATATATTACTTGAATAGACAAATACATTGATAGATAATTAATTATTAACATTTATTTTGTACAAAAATTTAAATGCTTTATTTGAGGTAATTGAGCCATAAAGAAAATATTTATGTTGTTTGATGTCATATAGTTAGTGGAACAGCTGGAATAGCTACTAGGATTTAGGTTTCCTGATTCTAAGAATAGGAACATAGTACATGTTAGATGCTAGGATTTTAAAAAATAACATAGTGATAAAGAGCTTAGGACTCAGACACGTGGGGCTGAAATCTTGTTCTGACAGACAGTTGTGTGAGATCTTTGGCTTCCTGTGCCTCTGTTTTCTCATTTGTAGAACACATAAATGTACCTAGTTCATATCTGTAAAGTGTGTGTGTGTGTGTGTGTGTGTGTGTGTGTATAATATATTGATATATATAATATATGTAATATATTAAACAAGTGAATGTGTGTGTGTATATATGTATGTACATGTATATTTAAGCACATATATATATTTCTGTGTTTGTGTCTGTGTATGTATGTATATCATATTGCCAGGGAATAATAACTTTTATTTATGCTAGAACAGAAAAGTTAATAATCTAAATAAATAATTTTGATACAGAAATAATCAAAAGACATGTTTATTCTGATTATTTTATAAGTGCAATACACTTGATGTTTCAAATAATTCCACAGTATTTAAAAAATTAAGCAGAATTGAATCATTTATATGAATAATACCTCCCATGACTAATCATTGTAAATGCATCCAATTATTGCTATGGTACATATATCTGAATTGGACTTAAATGTTTATGTTTAATGTCTACTGACACAGTTAGGTCTACTGAGGAATGCATATCTCAATAAATATAATCCTTCTTGAAAAGGAGTTGACTAACAAGTCTTTATGAAGTTCACATAATTATTAGTTCAAAGCACAATATGAATTTTTAATGACTTTTCATTCATAACTTAAAGTGATAGAAATATGACACTGAAATGGATGTACTGTCATGCTGTTCTCATGACTCTGTTACTTTTAGGAGATTATGACACTGATAGTTTTTAATCATTTGGTTAAAAATAAAAAGAAAACCCTTCTCTTTCACCTTGACAATGAAATTGTGATTAAAAACTGATTATCCAGCTATGACACAGAATTGATCATTTCATAACACATACTCTCAGCAAAAATTAAATTAACAACCACCTCAGGGATGATGTAGATGCCTGATCACTGCACTGTACACCTGAAGCTGAAACTGAACAATAATGAATGTCAACTATAATTATATATATATATATATATAATTATATACATATATAAATATATATGTAATATATATACATATATATGTATATATATGTATGTATATATATGTATGTATATATGTATGTATATACTTACAAGAAGCAGAGTACAGCATTAGGAATAGAGACAGTGGAAATGTAATGACTCTGTGTGATGTCAGAGGGATAGTAGATGGGGGCGGGGGGTTCACACAGTGTGAGGGATATAAATGATAAACGTCTAAGTATTACTTTGTCTTGTGCACCTGAAACTAATTTTAAAAAATTAAATTAACACTAAAAAAGAGAAATATGAAAATAGCCCAATGGTTGCTGTTGTTGGACAGAAACAATCCAGAGGCCATGTCAGGTTTTTCGTAATTTACTCTCATGTACGCAAGGACAAATACGATAATCATTATTGCTAAATAGTGAAGAAGATTCTTGTCTGTTAGGGTACCACTTGTCTGCTGCTTAAATAATCTAAAATCTTAGTGGCATAAACAGCTTACCAGTGTTTTATTACTTGACAGTCATGTAAGTTCAGATGTCTCTTGTAGAGAAGGCCCTGTCAAGGGGTAACTGAAGAATATCTCCTTCTTTAATTGTGTGCCTGTGCCATTCTCTAGTCCTTCCTTTAAAGCCCACTGGAGAGTAGGGAGAATAAGAGTCCATGATCTCTGTGAGATTTTAGCTGGAATTGGGATATAAACCTCTATCCATATGTAAACTAATCTGTCTCCAATTTTACTGCAAAGGAGGTTGGGAAATGTAGTCTGCCTACATTTCCTGTGAGAACTTCTTGTAAGAACGACTGAAGAAATGGGATTGATGGAAATCTAATCACTTTCAACCTCATTATACAATAAGAATAAGTGCCTGAAATCTTTTTATCATTTGTTATGTTTACTATTAAGATATATTTGAAGATATAACTATCACTATGTATCAAAGTCTTATAATCTCATGCCAGTTATTTTTATATTTGTTTTAAATATTTAAGTGAATGTATTAAGAATTTACAATCTCAAAGAAAACAATTTGTCCCTGGTTCAATGTCTTACATTTGTGCTGTCAGTGTCACCTCAGCTCTCAGTATTAAGTCCTTATTTCAATAATCTAAACCTGTTAACATCAATATACATATGTGTATACACATATATGTGTATATATATGTGTGTGTGTATGTGTATATATATATACACACACACACATATATATATATATATACACACACACATATATATATATATACACACACACATATATATATATATATATATATATATATATATATATATATATATATATATTTAAGTAGTCAGTCCTTCTGGCTTCACTTTTTTTTTTTTCAAGTCCAACTTTTTTTGTTTTAATTGTATTGGGGACTATTAGGGAACAGTATTTCTGAAGGGCCCATTAGCTCCAAGCCATTGTCCTTCATCTAGTTGTGGAGGGCTCACCTCAGCTCCAAGTCCAGTTGCCATTTTCATTCTTAGTTGCAGGGGGTGCAGCCCACCATCCCTAGTGGGAATTGAACTGGCAACCTTGTTGAGAGCTAGCGCTCAAACCAACTGAGCCATTCGGCTGCCGCTGGCATTACTTTTTTGATGGCACTAAAGAAAGAATATTTTCTTTCTTAAAAAAATAAATTTGTATGCTCCTGCTTCTTAGTGTTTCCATTAGAATCTTCTTGAAAAATTAGATTTAAGATTGAATTAGGACACATATTTAGAAGATTTCAGCTTTTCCCTTTTCCCACAATTTTCATGTCCTCTTAAAGTAATTAATTCTGTTATCAAACATTCTTAATTATAGAAGTTTTTCTTATCATGCAGACAGACAGATAGTAATTTTGTCTTAAAAAATAGTTCATAAAAATTGCCCTATTTTTCATTTTTCTACAAGAAAATTCCAATCTGTTTTTGACAGGAGGTTATTAGATAAAAACTACTTTTCAAGTAACTTCACACTGATTCATTGTACTTCAAATAAAGCATTTGCTGAGAACACTGTTCTTGTGAAAGAGGCTTAAAATTATATTACATCATTCATGAAGCAACTGGGTATTAGTATTTGGGAACTGTATTCATTTGTTCCTTTCTATCCAATAATGAGTCCCCAAAGAAATCTTCAAGATTTTATCAGATTTAATGTTAACGGTAGCCAGGAGGAAAGATTTGTAGGTTCAATGGAAATATGTTGAATGGTTCTTGATAAACTGCTTTTGTTTTCAGTGTACACAAAATGTCTATATATTTCTCTCCAACACTGAAATAATTTGTTTGCTTCTTTCACCCAGGAAGACAACCTTCCATAGGCTTTATTTGTGTGTGCACATGTACTGCTTTTGTTATGTTTGTGTTAATCTTTTATGTAGCAATCAAGATGTATTTAAGTTCTTAGCATCCCTTTCTGAAGTTCTGAATACTTCAATTAATATTTTCTTTCATTCATCAAAACTTTATTTCTTTCTGCATTGATTGTTTTAAGCAATATGTTAATATAAAGGTGATTTATTCAAAATGATTCTCCTATAAAAATCTAAATGACAGAAATATCCAAAAGGCAATATAATAACTGACCTAAGACCCAAAGGTCCCAGGCATGGATCTGTTATGCCTTCATTCTCATAAATTCCAGAGCAGGTTTCCATTTCATTTGAATAGAATTGGGTACTTAGGTTGAAGGTTTACAAGGTAAGTGGCCTTCCAGCCCTCTCATTCACTCAGGAAACATCTAACCTCTTATGCAACACAGCACAAAGTAGAATGCAGTATTCTGGGGATTTTATCATTGACAGGCAGACTTATCACACTCTTTGATTCTAATCTGGAAGACTAAAGTTGAAGTTAGAAGAAAAAGAAAGAGGAATTTGCAAAAATTGAAATTTGGGTGGGAAAGGAAAAAAGATGATGGCATCCGGAATGAGGAATCCCACTGGGAAAATCTCCAACCAGAAAGAACATGATTCACAGTGATTGCAAAAATATCATCCTATCCTGGCAGATGGATGCTTTATGACAGGGGTGTCCAAATTGTTTTCAACGTTTTTTACCAAGGGCCATATGCGGTAAAATACACAAACAGCTGGGCCACTCACTCGAGGTGAAGTACATATTGCCTCACCTGGTTTATTTAACTAAACTAAATATATTTTTGGAATTTTCTGTGGGCCAATTAACAATGGATCATGGGCCAAAGTTGGCCTACGGGCCGCAGTTTGGACATCCCTGCTTTATGATGTCAGATTGTAAAATACTCTTCTTATTCAAGGGTGGGAGGTCAGAGGAGCTATAAAACTTTGTAAGATTCAAGAATACATAAAAATTATGCTTATCAGATATGTTTTCCTCTGTCATTTTTGATCCGTGACTAGAAGTAAAATAACTAAATGAGAAGTGTGTGTGTGTCTTAGTTTTGGGATCAGGCCTCTATGCAACTGACAACTGGCTTAAGGTATATGGAATATAAATGTATGATTTTGCAAAAAAATGCTCAAAAATTCCAAAATGTGAAAGTCTAAGAACTACTAATTCAAATCCCAGGAACCAAAGATTTTTTAAATCAATGACTTCTCCCAAGTTTGAGTGCATGAGTGAGAGTTTAGACAGCAACAGTTTAAATGGCCTAAAAGCCCCAATTTCTCATCCGTCCAGGTTTACTATTCAATGCTTTATACCCAGCAGTTGTAGTAGATACAGCAAAAATCAAGAAGATTCCACTTCTCAAGGAACTCATGGCCCAAAATTTGCAATCAGACTTGTAAACAAATAAGTGCAGTAAAATATTACTAGCAGGAAGATATGAACTGCAAACATCAAAAGCTCTTTATAGAGGATTTATAGAAAATTTGTAAAAGATTATTTCTGTCTGGGGAATAGATGGGTAAGGAGAAAATCTCAGAGAGTTCAAATGCTTCTCTGTACAATATTTCTCTTTATCTGCTTGTGTCAGGAAGGTGAACAAATTTTCATTGAATTTATGGGGGATTTGCTTCTCACATATATATTTGTTTATTTAGCAAATATTTACTGAGCACCTACTTTGTCTGTCATTGGACATGAGTATTGGGACAGGGAAATTATTAAAACATGTTTTCTGACTTCAAATGCTTATGATTTTAAGAGAAAATATGGCATAGTACAGTTTTTAGAACCAATTTATGATAAATCCTTACTTAAAAGCATCCCACTTTGACTATTCATTTACACAGTCCATGAGCACCCTTGAACTTGGCAACATACAGCTAGAGTATGCAGTGTGTGACTCCCACCCCTGGGAGTGAAGGTCCAGTGCTGAAAATGGGCAAAGTGTTCTAATGGGCTTATTGGACCATTGTCAAATTGAAAGATGCATAGGAAAAGTAAGAAGAGGTTAATACTGCACTGCTACAGAGTTCAGTATTTTTCCTTTCTGTATCCTACTTTCCAGTTTGCTTTCTGTGTTTGTTTGCCTTTTGTCACACACACGGATTTATCATACATGAGTTTGCTATCACTCTTCTCAAAGGAAAACAAATGAAACTTCTCAGTTAAGATCACCTATGCAGCCCTGTGTTACCTTCTGACTAGAGGAAAACACGTAGTGGATTTCTCCCTATATTTCACTTATTCATTAATAAATTGGACCATATAAAACTAGATCTTATTAATGAATAAATAAAAAAGTTTCTAAGCTGAGGAACTTCAAATAGGACTGGATGGTACAATCTGTTTTTAATAACATGTTTTTAATACTACTATAGTATAGTATAGTATAGTATAGTATAGTATAGTATAGTATAGTATAGTATAGTCTGTACAGGTTGGTATACAGAAATTCTGCCTACTGTTTACAGGAATGCCATTCTAAGGACACGTTAAGGTCCTGACATAAAGATAAAAAATTTAAATGAATTAAATGTTGTATGCATTCAAGTGATAGTTAAACAAAAATTACATGGGAAGGGTGTAAGAAATGTCATCTACAAGGTGGAAGTCCTACCTATAGGCTGATTCTGAAAAAATAAACCATTTTAAATTTGTACCTAGTGATTGAATAAAGTGAAACAAAAATTAATATTTTAGTGTATGTACATAGGAACATTTTATTTCATCTTGAAACATAGGTATGTAGAAACAAAATTAAAATGTTGGTAGCAAAGTAAAGCCACCCACTCTAGGACAGATGCAAATGCACATATGAAAAACATTTCACTTTTATGGTCATACTTCTCATTGCTTTTTTACTGTTAACATATAGATTTAAATTAAATTTGTAATTGCATTTGTTCCTCCCAAAACACTCCCTTCTAATTTAAAGAACCATAGACATCATGTATTTATTAAACATGGTGACACAGAAAACAACCAAATAGTTCAAATCCCGAGTAATCGAAGCATCAGAGGCCTTTGACTTGTCTTACTCAGCTCCCAAAGATAAGCAGATTTGCAAGCTGAATCTTCTAGTGCAGACTAATATTGTCTAATAAGGTAGACTGATTGCAAAATGTCTCTAGTTTTCACCACTCTCTGTACCAATAATTTTTGAAATATGACTTTGCAGCTACTCCTACTAAAAGGTGAAATTTTGTCCCACCTTTTAAATCTGTAGTAACTTTGTTGCTTGATTTAACCAACATAATTCAGTGAGAGTAGTGGTTTGCTCATTTTAAGCCTGGGTGTCAGAAGGCCTTGTGCACTTCTGTTTAATTCTTGGGAAAATGTCCTGTTACCTTAAAAGCAAGTTATGTCTTGCTTACTTGAAAGGGTGTGAGAACCATTTGGGTAGGGACAAGCTGTCCTAACTGAGGACTATAAATCATCTTTTACTCCTTATTCTTTTGTAACACTAATTTTAAAGTCCTCTTTTTGTATAATTATGGTTGTAGATGGCTGATACCAACCCTCTTATTTGATACTGGTATAATTGTAATAAGCATATGCTGATGCCATATGTGGCGAACCATATGTTTTTCAAATCATAAAAATTAAATTTGAATGCACTATTTATTATATGACTTAAAAATTCAATACTGTTAGAGCTACTTTGAGACTTTCCGTTTTGCAAAGGCAATCAACGAAAATAATTTAGGAGAGAAGGAAAAAAATATGGTAATCAAAAATTCACTGCAAAATGTTTTGTTCCACAGACATCACCCTAGGGGCAGACACTTTCTTTTGCTCATTAATGTTATTCTCCTGTCATTGAGCACCGATCTTCCCACACTTTAGGTTCGACAGCCCAGAGCCAAATGAATAATCCTAATTGTTTTGTTATATCTCTTTAACTCTTGAATATTTTGCCAGCAGTTTGACTATGCCAACAACCTATTTTATGTTTTTATACTTAGAGGGAATGATAAGATAAACAAACAAGTCATTTTCTTTAAGTGATTTTGCATGTTCATTTAATCAATAAGACTGTATAGAATATCTAGCCCCTTCTGTACAGTATGTGTACTATGCCATGCACTGGAAATATCTATCTATATCTCTATATCTGTATCTATAGATACCTATACCTATATCTATAGCTGTATCTATATATCAATATCTATCTATATCAATATATAAACGGATCATTTATTGGGAGCTTCAATTGTTCAAGATACTGTTCTATGTCTTTTATAGGCTCTAAGTAATTTGGTCTTCACAAGAACCCTGTGAAGTGTATATCCCTAGGTACATACAAGGAAACGAAGGTACAGAGACATTAGAATTACTTGTCCAGAGTTAATACACAGATATTAAGTGTCATCATTACTATTTGAGCACACACATTCTAGTTCAAATCTGATGACTTAAACTTATGAATTTAGAGGTAACACAATTCAGTCTATAACATGAAGTGTGATAGAAAAGTGGAGCATGTGTGTAAGCAGCTGAGATACACTGGGAGTGGCTTGGCCTGGCAGGCTAGCAGCCTACGATTGTGGAGGCACAAGCTTCCAGGCAGCCTCAGGCACCCAGAGCTCTGTGGCTGCTGGGACATCGCTGGAGCCCAGGTTTACAGCAGCAGCTACTATGGAGAGAAAACGTTCTGCAAGGGGACAGAGCTGAGACCCTCTGGCCTCTAAACCCACCTGTACAATATTAACTTAATGTAAAATTAACAATATTTACACAATATTAACTCTGCTCTGAGTGCAAAACAGGGACTGCCATGATCAAAGTAAATATTGTCAGTAAATTCTTACAAAATAAAAGCATCCATAGGACAATGCCAGAAGGCCTATGAGGTAATTATTAGATTTCTTCAATAAATTTGGAAACTCTGGTTTTGAAAACTATTACAACATTGCAAAGCAAATGTCTACAGGCTTAGAGACAGAAATTAAGTTTAAAGATAATCAATTTAGAAAGAAAAGAGTACTATTTTCATAAGGTGCGTTAGATGGTCATGTAACTAAAGAAGAAGATAGCTTTTAAATTATTGTTTTGTGATTGGAAATACAATGACAAAATACATTAACTGGCATTTTAAATTATACACAAATCAGGAAGCCACTTTTGGTTTCTTGTACAACCTCCGCAGGTTACAGGAAATATCACAGGAAACATTAAAATGACATTGTATAAATTTACATCTAAATTTAAATTCAGACTGACATGAAACCAGTATGTCTGAAGAATTAATACTTTTTGGAAGAATTGTTCCACAAGAATCATCAGCTTTAGGTGTCCTAAATTTATTTTTTTCAAAATAATTCATCAGAATTTTTTTGAATGTCGTCACCACATATAAAAGACACTTAGCAGTTCTAGTAATGGTTGCATCATCAGGAAGATACTTCCACCCTCACTTTGCCCCCCCCCAAAAAAAAGCAAGCTGTTTATCAAATATTGCTTTTTGATCTTCCATTTGCCAGGAAAACTTGATGTCACTTTGAATTATAACAGTTAAAAATAGAATTGCTAAATGTATAAATGTTGATGACCCGATGAATAAATTTCCAGCACAGTGAGTCAGAAAAATCTTATAATGAATTAAGATATCGCATTAGTAAGATTTTATTTATTACATTATATGTAATTATGACACTAAAATTAATGTTTCTTCAATTAATATTTGTTATTATTCATGTATTATTACCACCCTTATTATTTTTTATAAATGATAACATGTTTTATAAGGAAAAACTTTATATTTTACTAGCTTTACTGGATTTTTTTTTTTTTTTTAAGGAAACAGGCCATGAATTTTTATTTTTGTACTGGGACCTCCAAATTACATAGCTAGCCCTGGTTGGAGTAACAGATTAGAGTGAGTTCAAGGAGAAGGAAATAAAGAAGGGGAGGCAGGCATTAAAAATTGCTATATCGTGGTGATTCTTTCTGTAACAGACAGCACAGAAATGCACAATGCAATGGATTAGTGAAATGGAGAAGACATCACTCCACAGCAGGCTGAGGCTAGAGAGGGCACGTTGTTGTAAAATGAGACCTAACAGATCAGGTTTGCAGTCTTATGAAAATGATCCTGTGGAAAATGGGAAATCAAGGTTGTAAAGTAGAAAGATGAGTGCATGAAATATATTGAAAGCCAGATATGAAATGATCCAGATCATAAATAAAGGAGTTAGTCTTTGAGAAGCTCAAGGACACTCTATCATCTATCTATCTATCTATCTATCTATCTATCTATCTGTCTGTCTGTCTGTCTGTCTGTCTGTCTGTCTGTCTGTCTGTCTGTCATCTATCTATCTATCTATCTATCTATCTATCTATCTATCTATCTATCTATCCATCTATCTATCTACCTACCTATCTATCATCTATTTATTTATTGTCACAGAAAGCAAAGGAGCGATAGTAGGAAACAAGACAGGTTTCCTACAAGACAGGTGAGTTGGCGAGTTTGGCAATAATAGGTAGATGAAAGAAAGAATGGCTATGTTTTTCCCTGAGATAGTGAATAAATGGCTAAATCTGGAAATCAATGCAGTGAGACTATAGATGGAGAAGCACAGTTCATTTTTTTCTTGGTCGTATGTTGGAGGTGGATGGTTTACAAAGCCCTAAAGCCTTGAAATAATTAATGGACAAGAAAATGGACAAAGGAAGTTACTGGAAATTCACAGGAAATATTAGGTAACCTTGGCATACATGGTTATAGGACATGAATTTTCATTGACACCTTTTTGAACCGTCGTATGATTTTGTTTTGGTTTGGTTTTTGGTTTGTTTTCTAGCAGCGTCCAGAAGCTGAGTGTAGGAATAGAAATACTGGGCAGTTAGAATTTTTTGTGGGTGGGGTTGTTTTATGGTAGTGTGGGAGCACAATGGATAAAAATTGCAGTTCACAAAATGATTTTTAAAAGTGTTTGCAATTATGGATCACAGGTAAAGTATGAAGAGATAAAAAATGGAAAAGTATGAGAGGACTAATGAATTGAGAGAAAATGTAGAGGTCAAGGAACTGGAATCTTAATGAAGTCCGAAATTATGTAAAGTGAGAATAAGGGAGTAAAAAACCATGAAGGAGCCTGAAGATCAGAAGTGCATTTGAGTTTAAGATTTTAGAGACAAGATAGATCACATAAATGATCATGTTTAATCAAGGGTGGGAATGACTGAAGTGGAGAACAAAAAACTAAAACTGAATTTTCATTGGTAATAATTTTGTATAGATGAGCTAAAAAGCAAAATATAACTACATTTACTTTCTTGAACAAATCTGGAATTCCCTGAAGTTGCTTTAATTCTCATTTCTTTTATTTTTTATGTACCTATCTTAATTTTTCAAACAAGTGTCCCATTAAAAAACAAAACACACACAAAACAAACAAACAAAAAAAACTAAAAAGTCCTTATTATTGTCAACTATATCAGGCTATATCTCAGGTTGATTTTCCTTCCTCAAAGAATAAATTATCAAGAAACTTTGAATTCATCTACATCTTCAAGAATTGGAAATTATTTAGTTAATGGCAAGTTCAAAAGTCAAGCAACACTTGTGGAAGTGTACACAGAAGAAAAGCCTGCACCTTAAGAGTATGTGCTTGAGACATTTCCAGAATTTAGAGTCTAAGCTTGAGAATGTCTTGGAATTCCTAAACCATGGATTTTTAAGTGTAAGGAGTCATGTTAAGGAGGCATGTTAAGGAAGAAATATAGCAACTTCAACTTTTTATTGAGTATTGATTGGAGCATACCTCTTGGATTGAATTATCCAACTCAGGAAGGCAGTGGTTGAGGGGACTTATTTGAAAAGTGAATTCTGTGACAGCCCCAAAGATCAATAGAGAAAATGTTAGGGGGGAAAAAAAAAACAACATAATGCGACTACAAGTACTGTGAATACAAGGACAATGAGAAATTCAGATTTAATAGCATTTTTTTTTCAGATTTGAAATATTTGTGCTTGAAAATTTAAAAATTAGAGAAAATTGACCAAATGATAAAATAGGTTAACTTCATAAAAACTTAGCTGAACTTTCTTAAAAGAGGAAAATACTACTATTGGCAAAAAGAGGCAGCAGAATACTTTACTCTGAATATTTATTGTATCCAGAAGCTAAATAAAGATGCAATCATAAGGAGCACACAGCGAAGTGACTGGTTCTCAGGTTGTTAGGCTTTGAATCACCAATGGCAGTTTTAGTCCAAGAAATTTCTACAGCTAATTCTGCAGCTGAAACTAATGTCAGAAAAGAAAGAAACCTTTCTTTAGAAGCAGTTTTCATAGATGCCAATCAACTCTGTAGCAAGAAGCAGCCACTGTGTCCCAGAACTAAAAATTCTAGATAAAAATAAATAAGAGAGGCTCTGTCATTAGACAGAACCCACCATCAGTGCAGTAATGAGGTGGCTGTAAATATGTTCCAAGGAGAAAGGAAATTAAGAGATTCTGAACATGCTGGATGGAGAACAAAAACTCCAGCAATAAGACCTCTTATTGTAGCTGCCTATACTTTAAATTTGAAATTTTGCAGAAGGCAGCAATGTTGCAAATGCCAGTTTGATGGAAGATACAGTATAAAAAGATATGCCACTTGTTCCCACTCCCACCAATAGTAATTACATTACTGAAAAATTTGACTTATTGATGTGAAATGCTTTCATATAAGTGGACTCTGGTCATCTGGGATAGACTGACCTCATAGCAAGCTAAAAATCAGTAATGTCTTCATATACTACCTTTGCTCAGGTAAAATTGAGTCTCTGCTTTGGACTTTAACAACATGAAGTATGCTGACTTTCGGTAATAGGTTAGGTTTTTTTGTTTGTTTATTTTTGGGTTTTCTTGGGGGAGTGCAGAAGTAACTGCTTAAAATTTTGGTTTCTGACTTGTTTTCTAAATTGGGTGTATGCAGGGCTAATGCTGTGATAACCTTTACCATCCAATTTACTATTTGAATTCTAAAAAATGAGCAACAGGAGACAATTTAAATCCTGTGGTCTTGAAAGACCTTTCCCGTATTTATGGAAGACACACAGCTGTTGAAGGAAATGGCACTCATCAATTACACTCTAGCTGAGACTGAACAGAGAATGTGGGTGGGGGGTATAAATTGGACCATATATTCCATCATTCTTTTAAGTAAGCAGGGCAAGAATTAGATTTTGATGTTTGATACTTTTTTTTAATGTAACTGGACATTAACTTGCCAGGGCATTTAATTTTGGGACATTATTTCCATAGAAATTTATAATGTGAGGAGGTTTATGTTCAAATTTGTGGCATCTCTATGTTGATAGTGTTTATTATTGTCACGTTTTTATGATGTCATCTTTTTGTACAACTTCTTAATGGACATGTTGGTCAGTGTGTCTATACATAACTTGCAGTGGAAAACGCAACATCATATAAACTTTTGGCTTGGTATGAGTGTAATATATGTACCCTCTGTTGAATGTCAGAGCCATCTGGTGCCAAAGATACACAGTTCTTCTGTGGTGCCAGGTGGATACATAAAGAACCAGTTGGTGATTTGCTTCCATGAGATGCCTACTATGTAGCATCTCATTCCTGGGTATTGTTTGCCCCACTACATCCTTTTGCCCAAGGCCGAAAGAGTCATTTAATCTGATTTGGAAGAATAAACTGGGCCTGAGTCACCAGTCCCTTTCCTCCACTACTTCTTGTCAGTGAGTTTCTCTAAGGGAGTATAGATTTTGCTACATTTTGTTCCTTCCAAACAGAAATGATTTTAGATGAGGCTTAGCCTTCATCGAACAGTGAAGACTATCATCACAGTACTACTTGTGATGAGCGAGTAATGCTATCTCAGCCTGGCACTTTAGCTTTACAATCTCGATTTACCCACTAATAAGTTACATTCTTCAATGTCAGGATTATCAGTAATAAAGGTATTAATTTTTTTTTCCCCAATTTGTGCTACTATTTTCTATCATTTTTTTTTTTTTTTTTTTCAATTGGTTCAGAATTCCAGTGTGGCCTGCTCAAATCTCAAAAGCATTTTATCATTTAAAAAAATAAAGCCTTTGTGTTTTTTTTTTTTTCATTTTCCTAGTGTTCTTTGTTTCTGAAAATTATTTTTATTTATAGGCTTCCACTTTTGTTTCACTATGTAATGTTTTGTTTTGTTTTTTTTCAAATATATGAGTTGTGTTTTGTTTTTTTTTTCTTTTTTTTTCTTTTCTTTTGAGACTTTTTTTGGCTCCATGCATTTTGTCTTTCGCTTCTGATTTGTTTTTCCATTTTGTTTTAGCCTCTGTTTTCATGACAGAGGTTTTCCTGAAATGCACGATAATTCTTAGTTCTCTGCTTATATTTAGGGACAGGTCAATAAGAACTGATTGAAAAGATGGGTGGTGCTTTAACACTCATGAACTTGACTATGTGGTGATCAGGAAGGTAATAGTCTTTTGATGGAGAGTATAGATGCCTGCATTTTTTCTCTTGAGTCAGCTCATATTTCTGCAAATACCAATACTCTAAATTCTCCCTTTTGGTTTCTAAACTTGAATGCCAGCTTGATTGGGATGGAAGATGTTTTATCATTCAGTATACAGACTTTCAATCAGAAGCAAGACTAGTGCCTAAACTTTGCCCTACGCTGACCTATTGGCCCCAGTTTCCAATTTGCCATGAGTTTCTAGAATTTGTTCTTTCTGAAATGAAACTGTGTTACAGTCCTCTTTCATATAGGAAATATATAACAGCATGGCTAAACAGGGGAGGGAAGAGTCTAACTCTACTCATGCTTTCAATCACTTCTGCTTTAGTGCTTTCCCACCATCTTGCCCCACTTGTTTTCAGTACTGCCTGGTGTTCCTACTGCTGAATCTTAAAGTTCCTAAGTGGCAATCTGATTACTTCATGTAGGTTTCTCTCACTCAAATTAACTTCTGCTTTTCTCAACTCTGCTAAGTGAATTACTAGGCAACTGACCTCTATTTCCTAAATCGACACTTATAAGTCTGTTATGGAATTCCCTCCCATTCCCTGTCCTTTTAAATCACTTTTTAGTTTTTAAGCTTTTTTTTTAAGAGGAAATGGAAAAAAACACAATTGTTCTAAGTCCCGTGTTTAACTCAAAATTTCCTTTGCTTATTAACAAATACTTTGAATAACAAATTATGATGAGTATCAAATGAAATAAGGTAATTTGTAGCTTTTACATAAACCTTTACTTACATATCAGAACGACACTCTGAGCAGGAGACAGTTCAAAAATGTTCTATCATTATTACCATCTCCCAGATAGGAAAAATAAATCTATTTTCAGAAAATTTTCCTAAAGGGTGAACGAACTCTTTACAATAAATAGTACTGTACAAAGAATTTAGAAACTTTTCAGCATTCCTACCAGGATGTAGGGCACAGACACTTTTATCTATTCACATAGTACTTATTATCCTATTATGATAATTATCTCAATTGCTAACTGTTATTCAATCTTATGTTTTTCTCTGTTGTAAAATTTCTAAGAGGATAATACTCAAATTTGTCCACTGATACAACCTCAGTGTCTTGCAAATTCTTGGCACATATTGTATAATAATTATTTGTTAAATAAATAGCGTACATCTCTTCCATCTATTTACTAATTCATTTAACTTATTGAACTTTTTAAAAAACTACTTAAATATAAATATGATTGGGAAGGTTAAGTCTATGCACAATTTATGGACTGAGTTATTAAATTAGTTAAAAAGAGTATGTAATTTAAATGAAATTTGCTGGAATTTTCATGGCAACAAGGAAGTAAATAATGCTATCAAAAATTTAGATGAGTTACAATATTTGCCTTTTATTCATATTTTGTTTTCTGCACTGTGCTAGATGCTATGCTCATCTGTGCCCTTTGGAAAGAACAACGGAAGCTATAATAAAAGGGAACTGAGAGGCTTCAAGCAATTTTGCTCACATAGGAATTTTGCTTACATGAATATAGATTGCAGCAACTAGTATATTCCCGAAATTCACCTTGACATTGCTTTTTGTATGATACACAAAGAACATTCCTAGTGTTTAGAGAAATTTAGACATTTTCTGAATTTCAATAATTTGAAAGACATGCTCTCACATGTTTCCTCTTAACCTACAGAATGGTTTTGAATACTTATTCATAATGTTTTAAAAATTTAACTGTCATTACCTTAAACCCACCTGGATGTCTTAAGAATGACATAGAACTGAAAGAAAACAATCACAAAAGACAATATATTGTATGACTCCATTTCTAGGAAATGTTCAAACAAATCCATTGCAGAAAGTAAATTAGTGGTTCCCTACATGATAGCGGAATGAGAATGGAGGGGATGGGAGTGACTGCTAATGCATACACGTTTCTTTCTGGGATGACAAAAATGTTCTAAAATTAGATTGTAGTGATACTTGAACAACTCTGTGAATAAACTCATTTTCATTGAATTGTACATTATAAATGATTGAACGTTATGGTATGTGAATTATATCTCAGTAAAGATGTTTCAAGAAAGAGTGGCTCACAGCTGAAATTTTTATTTATATTGCTACATACTGATGTTTCATTAATGTGAAGAATAATTGTTATGGTATGGTTTGTTGTTTCTTTATCCTTTGATTTGATACTACCATTAATTAAAATGAATCCTGCATTGTATTATACTGTCAAAGATGTAACTGCTACTTCTAAACCTCTAATTCTTCTTAAAATATGAATACATCCATTTATTTATTTAAATAAAATGTACTAAAAATATATTTACTGATTCATTTAGCCTATGAATCATGTTGATGCCAACAGAGAACTATTAAAAATAAATTTTATTTAAATGATTTAAAAATAAAATATATTTAAATAAACTTATTTATTTAAACGATTTAAGATTAATTGTGTGAAATAATAGCTAATTAAGACCATTTTGTGTCGGTGGAATTACACCTGGTTGTTAGCAGAATGTGAAAGAATTCACAAGACTCAGAAAAGTAGGAACGTTTATTAAAGGTTGAGCAGAGAGAAAGCCTGTGGCAGGCTTTCTAAAGAAGATAGCTGCCACAGGTAGTAAGGAGAGAAACACTGGCAGAGGGGTTGCTGGGTGTAGAGTCTCGAATAGACAACTGCAGTGAGTTGCTCTTTAGCTGGGATTTTGTGTTTTTCTATGCAGGATGAAGGGGGCTAGTCATCTTGCAATTGTTGACTGTTGCTACTAGACCCTTCTGAGAACTGTTGTTGCAGTTAGCTTCCTCCAAAAATTCTCCTTGTGTTTGTCAGCCTGCAAGTATAGTGCTAACCGGGGACTCAGAGCTAAGTGTTTCATCTTTAAACCTATTCCTCTTAGCTCCCAGACTGGTTATTATTAACTCTTTTTCTGACTCATGACATTTGCTTAATTTTTTTTCAATGTAATCTTTAAGTACTAAATTTTATTATTTCCCATATATCAGGAAAACTCTATAATGAGTTCAATAGCTATGATGTGCCACATATTATTATATAAGTTACCTTAATTTATTAAAATGTTGACTCCTTAAAGCAAAACTTTGCCTTTTCTATTGTTATATTGCTGATACATAGATCAGAGTTTATTAGTTTATTATTAATAAACTCTAAATATATGTTAACTTTCACTGACTGACTATTTTATTCTTTATACCAAGTATTGCTATTATTTTACTAGGGTAACTGAAGGAATGCCTATATTGTGTTTGATTTTTCCAAAATATTTTCAGGTTTAAGCACATTTGGATTAACTTAATTATTTTCAAGTTTTATTGCTGAGACATAAACACCTCATTAAAATTAAATCGTGTTTGAAATGTGTTATAGTGTTTTAGAAAGATCAGATGCAAGGATTAACTTTTATATTCAGCAATACTTGAGTAAAACCCACAGGCTCACAAATTCCCCAGCCCCCACTCCAGGAAGAGAAAAATTAATCGCAACTCTGTCTCTGGCACTTCCATCTTTCTTATTCTATTAGGATATTGGAAAAGGGTAGAATACAAAAGCAAAGTCTGGATAATTATTTAGTGGAAAAAGGAAGACGAGATGATAAATCCTCCATTTTAGGACATCTTTCTGGCACTGAGGTAGAATTTGCTGACAGTATTGCTTGATGATGGGGATTAATGGGGGAAAGGTTTGACTTTGCTGTGAAGCATATCAGGCAATCTTAGGCTGAGTACAAACACGTTTTCCTATTCAGGAGTTTGTCAACTACAAAGTTCAAGTACATTTCTGTTTAGTTTTATCAGTCTTTGAGATTTTATAATAAAGCAAGCACTGGAGTTGCAAAAAGTAAAAAGACCTCTGATACTCGCATTGTGGGCATCAAAGGTATAGATCTTTCTTCAGTGCTTGAGTCCTTGCAGCTTTGATAATGGTCCCAGTGAATCAGTAAAGGAGAAGCCAATTCACATTTTAATGTTGTATTTTATTCTTCAATGCCCCATCAGTTATCAGTCAATATTACTTTTTATTTTCCTTTTTCTTTTTTGTCTTGCTGCATACTGTTCACATTCTTATTATAATTTTCATAATTAGCTTATTCATTGCACACTGTAAGTGAGAAAGCATTCATAGGTTGAAAAATATTTTCCCTATATACAATCTGCTAAACTCTCTTATCTCTGCTACTCATCTAATGTCTGGAGATTTAGAGATATAGTAAAATAGTGGATTTTTTCTTTCTTATTCATGTTAAATTTTTTCTCTCTTTTATTCTCACCCATATTGTGATATTTATGAAATAATCAAATATCTATATTTACTTTCTTAATGATGTTTTAATATCGCTATTAAAATGTACCTACACTTTATTATAATCAAATATTCACTAAATACTCTAGCATCTTTCATGTTTCTTTTTTAATGTGAACATATATTATTTAATATAATTAAAAATTAATTTCAAAAATACATCTCCTGATCTAAAAGATCTTACAATCTATTTTGGGGAATGTAGTGGTCTGTGAGAACTTTAAGATTTCTCTGCCCAGCATATTTGTTCATCTCATCATGGAGAAGATGACAAGCTATGCAGAAAATGAAGAGGGAGGAATACAGAATGGCTCTTGTGTCCAGGTGCTGCTAATTGATACTGGGAATATAAGATGGAGAGATGGTTGAGGGCAGAGAAGATGATGGGTTAAGTTTAGTTGATTGTATGTTGAGGATGTTTAGCAAGTACTTGGTTTCCTTGGCTTGAACCTCAGGACTAGCCCTTAAATAACTAACCACATGTGGAAAAACTCGTCTAAGGAGAATTGGAGAAAGAGAAAAACATTCAGCCCACAGCAATATTCTGAGTTAAGCAGACATCTAGGAAACACTTTATGCTTTTTAGCGTAGAACAGTTTGTGAGCAACTATAATTATGAGCAAACACAGTAAGCAAAATATTTAAATTTCAAAAAATTAGAATCATGTTTCTTTCATTATTTTGTCAGTACATAGTAAGACACAGGCTACATTAGAACTCTAGGGAGCACAATACCTAAAGTATAAAACAAACACATAAAATCAAATACAGATCTATCCAAAAACTATATACTATAGATGTATCAAAAAATTGTTCTATCTTTCTAAAACCAATAATTTTATGGTTTTATTTTTATTACCAAATATTTTATACAAATAAATAATTATCTCTTAATGCTTCAGTATATTTTTAAAAAGGTATGGCTTTTCCATTTGAAGTAGGGAGAGGAGATCTTAGAACACTGCCCGGAGGTCTTCCTTTTTGCCTTCCCTTTCCTGGAGGCACTTGGGAAAAGAGGGTGAAAAATATTGTTTGGGGGACAATTATCCATGGTGTTTCCACGTGCTTGTGACAACTTTTGTGCAAGACTATCTTTTCAAGGATGTTTGTGTATCCAAAAAACCTTGGAAGATAAAACTTTGTTTATAAAGCAAAAACCCTTGCAAGATAGAGGAGTTGAGGATAGAATTATTTTCTAACCAGGATTATAAAGATAATGTCCCCATAGGTTTGTTTGAAATCCTCTTTATAAAATTGGGGGTTTCCTATGCTCAGGGTCCCTCACCTGTCACACAAACACACTAAGTACATCACCTACCTGTGACCACACCTGCACCTCCTCCATGGGATTTGTGGGGAAGGAGGAACCAAGGAAAACCTGAATTCATACTGTCATAGTGCCATGATTAATGAAATTATTTGTGTCTGAGCCAAGAGTCTCATATCTTCTGCCAGTACTCACAAAATTGAGATGGCCTAACTTGCTAGCTTGCAAGTAGGATAAAATCTCAGACACTTTTTGACAATTTTGGAGATGATTGGGAGATGGGATACCAACAGAGACCTGACTTGCTGAAAGAAGAAAGTAAACAAGCCCTATGTGGCCAAACGAGGGGATATGAGAATACTCTCCAGGGTCTAGTAGCAAATACTCTCAAGTTATGGCCAAGGAGTGGTGGGTAGTACGGAAGAACCACTCCCTAGTACCCACTTTGAATGATGCTGAGAAGTGGAGATTCAGATGCTGTTCTGTCTTTCCTCAATGCCTCATAATACTTCATGTATTTTATTTAATATACATTTGTTGGGTGTTTAGTTTTAATTTGTCGATATGAAATACACTATAAAGGATAGAGTTGGAACAAATAGAATTTTGGGACTCTTGCAAAGAAATGAATGAAAGAGCCACAGCTATCAATAATATTTATAGTTGGTGGTAGGATAGAGAAGTTGATATTGAAACAGGTTCCAAAATTTTGGTAATATAAGAACTTGACCTGAAAATAGAAGTGAGGTAAATGAAAAATTGGAAAGTGATATATACATGTAACATTAGGTTATATAGGAGGGATTTTTCATGAAGGTGGGTGATCAATAAGTTAGAGGAAAATGGGCAACAGGAGAATTAATCCTATCTTATATGAAGTTTTGGCAATAAAATATCATCAGTGAAGAATAGTGTAGAAATTAATGGAGTAAAATCATACCAAAATGAAAATAAAATATATATTTACAGATGATATATCAAATTGGAACATTCAATTTCTTTCAAATTTGTCATCACTTTCAAATGAAGATTTATTTTTCATTTCACTTAAGATGAATGCAGTGATCTGTGTAAATAGGAAGAAGTCAATAAAACATTATCTGTGCCTGTCTCTCAATGAGAGGAGGCTTATTCAGATATTATTCTTTCATGTCAAGAAGTTCCGTGGAATCTTACATCAAGTAGAAAATGGTTGTCTCCATTATAGTTGTGGCAAAAGTTTTGTTTGGTTGATTGTTTTCAGGCTCACACAGGCAACACTCACAACTAAAGTGCAGAACTTGAAAATTTCTTGACTGGAACAAGTAACTTGCACAATCAAAAATGCTGCTTAAAAAAATCGTTACATACACATACCACCCACATTATGTTTTATACATATCAATATCATATCATTCTTTTAGGAGATAACTGTATTCAAAAAGCTTTTATCTCCAATGGCACAACTAAAGCAATTCCAATTGTTTTGAATAAATGGTAAAATAAAAATGCATACTCAGTAATATTTGTAATTTGAAAAGCTAGACAATATGGCCCAGAAATAAATTTGCTTTTTGACACTTTTTAATATTACATATTAATGTATCAAATGAATTTGTAAATTAAGCCATGTTTCTAGCAAGCATGAAAGCATGCATCTAGATTTAATATAATTTTTAGAAATCAAAGATATATATTCTTCCATGTAGATTACAAAAAAAAAATAAAAAATACCAGTTGGAGTAAAAGAATAAATAAAAAATAAAATAAAAAATGAAACAGCTTGTATCTAGAAATGAATTTATTCTATGTTTATATTTTAGTTGATAACATTAAATATACTCTTTTACATATTTTAACCAGTATGTCTCAGTTCTCTTTTGATAATTAAAAAAATTATATATATATATATATCTTCATATGATTATTTTTAGTCCATTTACTCTGACAGAAATAAAATTTTTAATACGGTAATTTATGATTTATTTTATTAATCTTAAGGTTAAGTGTATGAGTACTTATAGAGCTTGTGTGCTGTTTGTGGAACTATTTAATTTAAGCCCATAAATCAATGCCTTAATAATCAATATCTACTTAATGCACTGATTAAATTGTACATATTTCATTAATTTTGCATTAGTTCAACTCTCTTAGTGATCCTGACCACTATTAAAAGTGAAAACATCCTGGCTAATGAATGATTCATTGCAAAGATAGTTTATGAAGAAAACACTCAATTGCCAATTTGCCAGGTTGTAAAAGATGAAATAACATTGATTCTATTTATTTATGAATTCATATAAATCCCTCAGCTCTCTTGTAATGCATTTCTAAAGCTATCATCCTTCCTACTCAGATTTTGTTTTCCTCTATTCTCTCCAAATTTAAATATCCCACTATCCTTTTGATCTGCTAGTTCTTTGTGTATTCAGGGAACATCTCCAAAAGCTTTCTCCTTTATTAGTTATAAATTCAATCTCTAATCTTTCTTTCCATCTACCTTAGTCAACAAATTTTCACAAATATCTGAGAGCCCCAGACAACTTTCTGAACTTTTCCCCAGCGTCTTTCACTCCTAAATCAGTTAGTGATAGATATTAATAGTGTGAGCGCTGCAGAAAAGAATTCTTGAACCCTGGTTCCAACATTTTCTAGCTGTGTCACCTTGGGAAGATTACTTAACTTCTCTGTTTTCCAGTAACCTCATCTGTAAAATGGTGAGAATAACAATATCTACTTTACACGGTTTGTAGATTAAGTGAAAAAAATACCAATTTGTTTGTAAATGAAACCTAGTTTCAATAAACTTCACCTGACTTTTCACTCTAACTTCATTTAGACTTAAACCTGTTTTGATCTGACTTCTGTACCATTATGCTAATTAGATTATTTTCATGAAATTACTGATTCTGTACAAACAGCTGGAAAAATTTTGTAGTCTTTCTTTTGTGTATATTAATATTACATAGAAAAGGTATTTTAAAAGTTTATAACTCTTTGTAATTATAATGTCATCCTCTGGCATATATTTTATGGAAATAATCAAATAAGTGAGAAAATTAAAAAGATGTGTTTATCAGAGAATGACCAACGAATTGCCAAACAAACCTTTTGATATTCTTAAAAATGGGAAAAACTTAAAGTCCAAGCAAAAATAATACAGTGATTAAATTAACTATCATTTAAGTATATAATGAGAGATGTAAAGAACAACAGTGTAGATGCACACCTGTCAACATAACAATGCATTTATGATTTATTTTCTATAAAAATAACACGGGCTTTAGAGCCAAATGGCTTGTGTTCAAATCCTGACCATTCAGTTAATACTTTGATAAACTTGAACAAATAATTAACACCTCCAATTATTTTTTTTTTTTGCTATATGACATGAAAGTATTAGACCTTACCTAATCAATTTTGTATGATTTAGAAAGATCACCAAGTTGAAATATTTACTTAGAATTTAGCACATGTAAAAGCCCTGTCATAATGAGAAGTCATATTTTCTATATTTTCCAGGGCTGCATAAATTTTCAAGAACTCTATCCTTTATATCTATCTTTTCAAAATATGCATCCTACATTGAAAAAAAGAGAAACTGAAAGAAAAAAGAAAAGAAATAAATTGTAAACCCTAATAAGTAAATTATCTGTAAATCTCCAACACCCATAACCTTGTCCAACCTTTAAACCATACTTCAAATGGCTGTAACAGATTGCTACCTTGATACTGTAAAGAGCTCCAACTCAGAAATTCCAAAGAGCTCCTCATGACCTTCTCCCTCAAATCAGGGCTCTCTTCTAGAGTCCTTCTCTTCACTATTATATTTCTATCTAAAAATATATTTCTTAAATGGTAGGCTCTGGTTTATTTCAATAAATTTATCTTCCTAGCCTTCCATATCAATTTGGTTTCCATCTGCTAGGGACTGGATAGGTTTCCCCCAAAACTCGTTTTGAACCCCTGGCCCTCAATCTGACTGTGTTGGAGATGCGGCCTTTGGTAGGCGATTAGGGTTAGATGAAGTCATGAAGTTAGATGAAGCCCTCATGATAGGATAATGGCTTTATGAGAAAAGAAAGTGAGGTTGCTCACTCTGACATGTGAAGATACAGTGAGAAGGCAACAACCCAAGAGAATGTCTTTCAACGGGAACCTAATCATCTAGCGTTTTGAGCTTGGATTTGCCAGTTTCCCACATGTTTCTTGTTTAAGCCGCCCAGTCTATGGGTTTTGTTAGAACAGACTAAGACACCATGTCTTGATTTTCTTTTTTTTTTAACTCAGCAATTTCCATTCAGCAGATTAGTTCATGTTGTCTTCATGACTAATGGAGTATCACATTCTCCTCACTGGTCTCTCTGTTATCTAAATCTTCCCGTTACAATTTATCTATCAAAATATCACTAAAGGGGTCCTTCCAGAAAATAATTTGATCATATGATTCCTCTGCAAACAAATTTCTGTTAGTAAAAGCAATATTGAGTGAACATGAAATAGTTAAACATATAAATATTAGCTTCAGCAGTGCCTAGAAGATGACTAAAACATTGTGGTGTATTAGTTAGTCATCCCTGTTTGACATAGTTACTTAAAACAATGTAGCAAATGCTGCTGATGCCCCAACACAATTCTCTTGGGTGGGTGTTGTGAGTTTCGGCTCATCCTGCACAGCTGCCATTGGGAATACCCCTTGGCTAAACGAGAACTTTCTACCACAGGAGGCTCCTCTCTACCTCTCTCCTCCAGTCCCATGTCCGTTGGATAAAAGGCCTCTGCCAAGGACCAATTTACACTGGGGCAGGAAATGTGCACCCTATCCTCGGTGAGGATTATCTCCTTCATGCTATCTAGGCTTCAGGCTTTCCCTTCGAATCAGAGTGAAGGCAGTCCCTCTGATACCCCTGCTTCCTTTTATTCCTTAGCCCTATCCCGCTTCCTGCACTTCTCTTTACCAGAGACCATTCCCCCAATGATGACTTGATCAGGAACCCATGTCTCAGGCTCTGCCTCTTAGAAATCTAACCTAAGAGAAGCAATGCCATTGTTACTGTTCACAAGGCTGTAAGTCAGTTGGATGGTTCTTTGGGTCCTGGCTGGCTCAGTAGTCTGTCTACCATTACCCGTGGACTAGGAAGGTGGCTCTGCTGATTGTGGCTGGGCTCTTTCACATGTTTGGGGTTGGAGGTTGGCAGATGCTCCTGACTGGTTCAGCTCTTCCCCATGTGGTCTCTAATGTCTCTCTAATAAGCTAACCTAAACATGGTTTCAGTAGATCACAGAGAAGAAAGGGGAAGCAGAAGTGCCAAAGGCCACTTGTAGTCTTAGCACTGACTCTCCATCACCTCTGACACACTCAACTGGAGAAGGCAAATTGCAAACCAGCCTATAGTGTATTTCTGATCATACAGCTGATGAGTTTTGGTGTTTAGAACTTTTATGTCTTCACCTGGCCTATTACTGTACTGTTTTCCAGAATGTCTTCAAAAGGAGTGAAAATGGGATACTAGGTGAGGGGGATCTTCTTGCTTATCCCTTACCACATTAGGTAACTTCTCCTCAGACAACACATCAGTCCTATTAGTGCACTGAATTTATTTGTTCATTACTCAAACTTTCATTGAAGTCCCATATGTACCAGTCATTCTACTGGGCACTGTAGATTTAAATTTCAATTAATTTCCCTTGCATAGTTTTTCTCCATTTCTTTTGAATTCACATCTAGTTTACCTCTCTTTTTAAAAAAGATGTCACTTTCATTTTACTATCAAACTTTTTCAAAGTTATATTACAGATCTCACCCCCATCAGTCCAGCCTTGATTACAGGTATATTTTAAGCAGACCCTTTTAACTGACAATCATGTTAAGTGACAAGGTAGAGGCAGGAGTAATTAGAGCATGAAATACACACTGTAGGGTCACCTTACATCTCCAGTGTAAATTATGACTCAAAACACCAATTAGCCACATTTTGACAAGGAAACTTCAGGTAATTTTCTTATCTTTAGAGCAACTTATACCTTATTTGGTTAGTAGAAGTTGTAAATATTGGAAATGAATAAACATTAAAAGCCCATCTGAGCATACATGTGTCTTTTTGTTTTTAATGTGGAAATTTTATCTCTGCTCTACACAAGGCTTTATCAAATATTCTCTTTAATTTAGGTTCTTTGGTTATGTTCTGAATAAAGGGAAGGAAGAATCATACTCTCTTAACTGGCATAAGTGACATAGAATTTGGGAAGCTCCATCGCTAAATAAAACAGGTGGAGTTATTTTTTTATCATTTCTATACTTTTCTTACCATGTAAGAAAGCCTTTCCTCTGAAACTACTCTTAGAAGGAAAAAATGATCACCCAAAACAGTGATGGCTCTGTCCCAAATCCCAAATTCTTATGCTTATCATTAAAGAGTTAAAAGAGTATGCGAAAGAAAAGTATCCCAGAGAGTGACATAAATTTGACAGAAAAATACTTTTCAAAATTCCTATCTCTAGCAAATTACAAGAAATTCAACTCATTTTAACTCCAAATATAAATGGAAATATCACTTTTAGAAGACTGACTTGACCATCTAAGAGGTCAGATTACCCACATATTGCACAGATCTATTGTGATAGAAAAAGGTGTTTTCTTTGTGAGTAAAGGTGGTTTATTTTAATTTTTATTTATGATTGAGAAAAAGAAAAAATAATGTAGGTTTTAGAGTCAGATAAATTGAGATTTTGTTTTTTAGATGAACTGTTTACCAGCTGTGTACTTTGGTAATTTACTTAATATTCCATTCATTCCTCTGAAAATGTGGGCACTAATACCTATCTTGAAAGGTTATTGTGAAGCATAGCACAATCTACAGAACACCTCTAGCTTAATCTCTGGCATATAATATGTACTCTAGTTGCTTTTATTACTGCAATTATTATTTTATTGATGTCATTATTGTTGAGAAAGTAGCTCACAGTAATGTCTCTTAACATGCACTATTATCTTAACATATACTTCTGATATAAAAAATAAACAACTATAGCAAAATAGTTTATGACCTCCTCTGTGTTTAAAGAAATAAAGGATAGCACCGGTAAGAAACGATAGATTTCTCTCCAGCCATAGTTACACACTTTAAAATTGTTGGTATCTTAAGCATCAATAATTTAGTAAAAGTCAAAGTAGTATTGGTTTGATTTTATAACCTGAAATGAGTTTTGCTCAGTTAAACAACTTGGTACTAATGTTTATAAAACTGTATCCTAGCTGTTTTAGTTCATTCAAGTGACTAATTCCTAAAACTGCCAAAATAGAGAGAAAATGCAGCTCAGTGTATGTTGATGACTTAAATGTGTCTGTTTTTTGATCTTTCTAAACCAGCTTGAGAAAAACAAAATCAGGGTTCACTCTAACACTTCCCTTTGTGTGAAATAGAAGTTATTACCAATGCTTATGATAATGTGTAAAAATAAAACTGGAAACATACTTTATTTTTATAAAAGTATTTTTATTGGGGGAAATAATTTTAAAAATTAATAATATATTATGCTTATAACTGCTCTAAACTTAGTATCTGTCTACTACATAAATAAATATGGCAACATTATTACAAAGACATTGTCATTGTACTTTCCAAAAAAAAGTATATATTAATTAGAATACCAATTTCTGGAAGAGCAGAATGCAACCAATTACCATGATTTTATTGCCTATATATTTTCATGAAATTTTATAAATATAATATGTATCATTAGGAAAGCAATTTGTTATAAAAGCATTAAGATAGAAGTACTACCAGAGAAATATAGTGTATGAAAAAACAACTTTTTATCTAATGAGAATATATTTTATTGATTACACTTTATTTTTCAAGTTTAAAACACAATAATGAGTTATTATTACGTATTTCACAATTCACTAAACTGGTCAAAGAGTCCTAATCCATGAAGTATTTTTCCCTCCTCTGCTATATTAGGGCATATTCGAGAATTGTACAAAATATTCTTATAATTATTTGAAAGTATACTTTCTCTTGACATTTGAATTATATCACCTGAAATATATAAAACAGTACTTTAGAAATTGCAAAATAATTGTCACATGCAAATTGCAACCATTTTAATATCTTGGTAGACATACTATCATATTGGTCCTTATTAAGTAAATTCCTTTTTCTTTATAAATTATCTTCAAATATCTTGACACCTTCCATCATTAAGGCAAAGTAGAATTTTTGAGTGGCATTCAGAAAATTACCCACAAATAGAGGGATCTATTCAGAAAAAAACATGATCTAAGCCTAGGAAATAAATAACAGGTTATTTGTATATTCTTTCAGTGTCATATTGCGCTATTTACAAGTACATGCAAGCCAGGGATTATTTACTTTTCTAGAAGCATGGATCTTTGTTTTCCCTTTATGTGTTGATTGATTAGTTTCATGCTTATTTGTAAATATCTGTCTGATAAAAAAGATATCACCAAAGCTTTTGGTTTTATTGCCCTTTGTTATATGTACCAGTTATTATAGCTAACTTAGTGATCTCATTCTAATATTTAACTTAACTGCTTTTTCAAATAGACTATGCAAACACTTATTTGTCAGATAGATGTTCTTGGAATTAGCTTTCCCATCTAATTGGTCCCCTCATTAGTTCATGAGTTGAATAAAATCCGTGACATATAGTCATTCTCTATATGAGGATTATGTTTTTAAATTTTGAAAATTATAATTCTCCAGAGGAAAGATTAAGAGTGAGTGCCCAAATTAAAAATAATTTTAAACAATTAAAATATAATAATTATAATAATTTTATTAAAATAAAATTTATTATTAAAATTAATATAATTATTTTATACTTTAAAAATTTTAAACATGGGCTTAAGGAACAGTCTCACTGTTTCTAGTTTTTTTTATATAAGCTTATATTGTCTTTATGATTACCGAAAGTATCCTTTTGGTTACAAGTATCTGTTATGCAGTACTTCCTAACGTCACTGGTAATCTATGTCTTATCATTGTATGTGTCTGTTTATAAAATATCCATTTTACTATGCTCTTACAGTTCAGAACAAAAGAAACCTGAGACAGAGAAGGTATCTGATTGAAGGACTCATTGCTTTTGGGAAGTGAAGTGGAAGTCTGGCTGTGAATGTTAAGTGCTGCTAGGTACAGCTCTGCGGAGCAGTATTTCTTGTTCTGTCAGGTGAGTTCAACAAGTTATAAAAGTTATGGTCTCGCTCGATGTTCCACTTGTAAAGGATGTTTACTTGTAAGACCATTTGACTGCACTTAGTGCACTGAAGATCAGTTCTTTCACCTCATGACAAGTAAAGGAGGGACAGAATGAAATGTTGCATTCAGAGGACACAGCTCTCAGAGACATGGGTCAGCTCCTCCTTAACTATTCAAAGAAATCCCACTGTTAAAATCTGTACATTTATTGAATCCAGAAAGAAAACAATGATCTAGGGAATGAAAAAACAATTGCTATGCATTAAGATTTAATTGATAATAATGAAGAGAGTTTATGTACAAATTTACAAATTGTATATTTGCTAATAATTTTTGATATTGTAATCTAATGTTTTAGCTGTGGACAGCAGACCTTAATAATTATTAAAGACTACCTTTGATAAATACTTTAAAAAAATAAATTTCAACCATTTCAAAAATATATTCATTCTAAGCTAAATTATTGCATGTGATATATTCTAAGATACACATTTCTTTTCATTATTGAATGCCTCTGAAGTTTGCTTTCCTATTAAAATTGATGAGGTATGAGAACCTAACTGACACTGTTTTGTCACTCTTAAAGGTGTTATATAATGGGATTAGTGCCCTTATAAAAGAGACCCCAGAGAGCTCCTTTGTCCCTCTGCCATGTAAGGACACAGAGAGAAAACAGTCATTTATGTCTGGTGGGTTTTCGCTCAACACCAGATCTGCTGGCGCCGTTGTCTTGGACTTCCCAGCCATCAGAATGAGAAATAACTTTCTGTTTTTTCTAAGTGACCCAGTCTATGGTAATTTGTTACAGAAGACTGAAAGGACTAAGACAACTATCTATAAACTATTTTATGTTACTCGCTGACAAGGAAAGCTTCCTGTATTCCTGTATTTAACCACTTATTCACTCATTCATTCATTCATTCATCCACATGTTCATTTGTTTTACAAATTATTGAGTAGATATTAGGTAAACATTTATTGAAAGAGTAAATGAATTTGGGATTATTGAACCACCTTTCTTTCTTTTTCTTTTCTTTTTTTTTTTTTTTTTTTTTGGTTAATTGAGGATAGGAAACAGACCAGAAGGAAAGCCAGCTTTGCTTTAATTACTTAATGATTACCTTAAGGGGTCAGGGTGAAAGATTGGGAAGCTGAATTTGCAAAGAAGCAGTAAAAAAAATCAAATGGTGTTTATTAGCTTATAAATATAATGAATGCTCTGTAGAGCTATCGACATTTCCAATTTTACCAAAATCTGTAGAACAAACTTAGGATAGAGTGTGTTAGCAGCAACAGTTATGTTGACTTTTTTTTTTTTTTTTAGGTACAATCATAATATATAGAAAAATAGTCTTATATGAGGTCAGACAATTAAGTTCACGAACTAATCCTAGAACATTTGCTACATATCTCATTGCTGAATATCACTGCGTTCACTTTTGAAGTACTCCCCTTGGGAAGCTAGACACTGACACCAGTGCCTAGTTCACCCTTCAAAGCAATTTTGGAACTTTTTTTCTGGAATGTCCATCAGAGCTATCATCTTATTACCCCTGACGTCCTGAATGTTATCAAAATGTCTTCCTTTCAACATTTCCTTTATCTTTGGATAAAGAAAGAAGTCATTGGGGGCCAGATCAGGTGAGTAGGGAGGTGTTCCAATATAGTTATTTGTTTACTGGCTAAAAACTCCCTCATAGACATTGCTGTATGAACTGGTGCATTGTCGTGATGCAAGAGCAATTACTTGTTGGTGAAAAATTCAGGTCATCTAAGTTTTTCACGCAGCCTTTTCAGCCCTTCCAAATAGTAAACTGAGTTAACTGTTTGTCCAGTTGGCACAAATTCATAATGAATAATCCCTCTGATATAAAAAAAGTTTAGCAACATCATTGCAACAAGTTCGCAAACATAATTGTCAGGTGTCATATAGTTGAGTACTCTCTATACATGCACAAATTCTCTAAATATGAATACTTTAGAAACCGAGCCCAATAAATGTTAAATTGTATTTTTTTCCAGTCTGAAGGAATAAACTAAATATATTTCAGCATATTTGCTGGAATTAGATGGCACAACTATTTTTTCTAAAAAGGCAATGATGATAGTGATATTGGATTTCACTGGTGTACTTTTTAAAATATTTTTAGACAACGAAAAAAAAAATAGCCTATGTGAATATTTGACTCAGATGTCATTCCTGAATATTTAAGTAGGGCTTTAGTAAGCACTGAAACTACAGCATTACTCTCTGTTCTGAAATGTTGTTTGAAAAACTTGAACACTTTTCAAAATATTATATTTTGGCTGGTTCTCTACAACTTGTGGAGTTTCCACCTATGTTAGAAGCAATGGCAAAAATAATCACAAATATACTGTTTTGTGATTTTTGAAGATTTTTGTGATTCTTAGGTTTCCTTTCAAAATCCCCCACATCTCTGGGGTATTTTTTTCAAGCCATTTCTTATGTCATCAAATGGTAGTTTTCAGAATGTAAATACTTCCTATTCTCAATGGAATATTGTGGGGAAAAATCGTAGCTCTTCACTTTGTTTGGTCCAGGCACTGAATATTGGGTTTGTCTGAATCATAATCTAAAGAGAATCTTGGTGCTAAAATTCCTTCAAAGGAAAACTAAGAATGAATATTTATCACATGCTTCTCTGGGTCCATGGAAGCTGTAGATAACTGAAATGCAGCCTCCAAGCTATGGACAAGTATTTTCATTTTTTATGATCCAGCCATTGAAGCAGGTAGTGTGTTTAAATACTGATTTTTAATTACTAAATAATGCAGTAACTATAGGTTGAGAAGACAATTTCAACATTCAGTAATATGGATGTAATTGTAGTAAATAAAAGTCAAATGAAATAAATTTTAATCTGTTTTCTTAGAATCATTTTATACGAAAGAGACCAGGACCTGAGAGGATATGATTGAAATCATCGATGATGTTTAATGGGAAGAAGGGTCTTTTGTAATAGTGATTCATTTGGATAGTTAGATTTTTATTTTTAAGCAACTAAGTCCATAGAGGAGAAAAAATTTAAATGGATATAGACTTTGCAAGTAGGTTATATTGTAAATGAGAATAATTGGCGCATGAGAAAAATAAAATCAAAAAGAGAAAAAGAATAAGAAGTAGTGTGATGAGAGTTTCAATACTGTGCTATAAATTGGCCCCTGGATTGCCTGACATAAATTAAAACATACAATGAATTATGTGGTTCAGAACGTCCACAGAGCAAAAGCCAATCAACTGCTGAAGAGCAACACAGTTATTTCTGGAACTGAAATTCTAGAAAAAACTCTTCAATTGGCTCACTCTTAGAGATCCACAGGAAGGGGTAATGCAGTTAAACATAGCCTGAGCAAGATTCATTCAGTAAAAATAAATGTTCTATCTTGTAGCCCATCTGCCCTTAAGATGGAACTCGATATCCATCTCCCACCCTTTTCTCTACCTCTAAACTTAGTTATTTTATAATAGTAACCACCATGAAGTGCTACTGAGAGGTTCAAAGGAGGTAACATATGTACAACTCTAGTTCTAGAGTTGGCAAATATTAAGTACTTAATATTATATATTGTTTTTATCAGAAAGTGTAACAGGTTGAAAATAAAGAGAATGTTCCTTACTTAAGTATTCCATCAAACATTTTTGCTTTTATTTTTAGAATCTATCTCTCACGTTTAATGACATATTTTATACACCTGTTCTTTGCACTATTTTTCAATACTAATATTAAGCAAAACATACTTTGAGCATAAAGTCATTTGATCTTTAACACTACTCATCACCTTCCCCAACCGCCTGTCGTAATCACAGCTGTTATAAAGCAATAATTAGAATGAAGAAAAAATACTAAGGATTCAATAACAGTTATTGTTCATTTTTTTTGCAAATTTCTAACATTTAATATAGTTAAATGGGGATAGAGAATGTTGAAAATGATGTTGGATGAATCAATTGTTTGAAATGATCTATTTTCTTAAAAAAAATATTCTTGAACCTATTATATACCACATTTAAATAGAAAGTTATATGAATTTTCTCTCTATGATATCCTAGTTTCACACTATTAAATTACAATTGGTTTTCTGGAATGGATGACAGATTTAGATCGATCCACCTTCACTTACCATGTTTCCCCCAAAATAAGACCTATCCGGAAAATAAGCCCTAGCATGATTTTTCAGGATGACATCCCCTGAACATAAGCCTTAATACGTCTTTTGGAGCAAAACTTAATATAAGACCTGGTCTTATTTGGGGAAAACACAGTATTAGCTCTTACATCTTAAGGCTTGTGAGTAGTTGCCAGAAGAAGGAAGAATTTGAAGATTCTGAGAAAGGGGATAAACATAAGGAGAGAGATTAAGAAGCCTGAAATTAAAAATTAGATGCCTTCACAATCATGTTATAAGAAGAAGAGTGAACATATACTTTCATATATACATAAATTGAATATATAAAATCATATAATGTGTACATATATGTACATACATATGGCATTTCCAAGAGGGAATATAAAATAAGTACAAACTTTCTTGAAACTAATTTAAGCATAGGATACTTTTTTCTCCTATTATAAACTAACATCTTCTGAACGTTTTTAAAAATTTCTGTTAGAAATTCTATTTTACTTTGACTGGAAGAATGATAGTTGAAGAAAAAATGAAGTAAATATTATCTGGACATAAGAAAAAATATGTATATTTTTGCAATTGAAAAGACTTAAGGTACATTATAGGACTATTAAATCAAACTTATTCATTGCATTATTCAATAAATATTTGCCATTACTATTTTCTTACAAGATCTAAGTATTAAAATATTATTTTACACTCTCTAACCCTGCTAATTGTCTTCAGTGCATTTGCATGCTATCATGGTTGATACAAATAGATTTATAAAGGCAAAATCTATGTCCTTACGGCATTTTGTTAATACATGCCTCTATCCATTTTATTGATTTATAATCTTGAAGTTTACTTTGTCTTAGCACTTCTACTCTATGTCTCTGTTTTGAATGTGTTTATTTCTTTGCTCATTGCGTTTATTTTTAACTTTTAAAACATCACTTTACATTGAGGGTACTTTCTATGAATATAGATAACATATCTGGCTGTTAGGTCTTAATCTGCCATGACAGTCTTTTTCTTCTGACAAATCAATCTTTTCCTCCCTTTCTTCCATCTCTCTTTTTATTTTTCATCTTTTTTTCCTTGAAACTTAAGTTTCACTTTTTACTATGAAGCTTTATTTACATAATTTCCCCCAATGTTTCAATTTGACAGTGTTCATTCCAATATGAAACACATCACGTACATTAGATTATTCACAATAAAGTATAAAAGAATAAGAAAATCTTATAATTGAATACATATGGTGCCAATGATAGTTGCTAGTTTTAGAGTTTTCTTTGGAGATTATCTATTGAAACATAATGTTTTAGAGTGAAGTAGTCGTTAAGAGTAGATTTCCAAAGAAAGTCAAGAGAACAGCAGTCCAACATTTTTTACAGGTTTTAAATTGACAAGTTAGGGGTAATTGCAAACCATTTTTATATATTTTTTAAGTCCTGGATGATTAAGATAAATCATGACTTTTACTACTACTCTACTAGCATAAAGTTCTAACAGCCTTCAAAATGGACCTAGGAGAATTGGGTCCAACAAGTTGGTCCAGGGTATATTTTATTTTTTAGTGGTTCGCTTATCTATTCCATCAGCCACATGAATTTGAAATTGACTACACAGTACACCAGAAGCTTAGAAATGGATTTACTCTGGTTAGAGTTCCTTATTAAATCACACTTCAACATATCTTAAAGGAATTTATCTAACATATCAGGAAATTCAATTTTATGATTAAAATAAATTGTGGCATGTGGTTTAGAAATCTGATTATGCATATACTTATATTTATATTTATACTATAAATTTTCATTATGTTTGTATTACATTTATATGCATTTTCCCAAAGTCATTAATAAAGAACTCATCCTAAAGATCAAACATCACTTTGGGGATTATCTTTGATTTTGAATTCATCTTTATTTGAGAAAAAAAATATTATCTATTGTTGCTGGTAGCCTATAATTAACTTTGCAAATCTTAGAATTTTTAACAATACTGTTGTATCGGGTTGGTTGCATAAGGTTTACAATGCAAAAAATCATTTAGCTTTAGCATTCCATCAGTTATCAGAAAGTTAACAGGTTTTACATTACTGTGAAAAATGCCATGTTAATAAATTGTGTTAAATGCCCCCAATTTTTTTAGTAAATCTAGTGTTCCCATGATTGCTAGATTTTTTTTCCTTTCAAGTCAACTTTAAGATCAATATTTTCACACTCCATTACTATATAGATGTACAGATTTCTGATTTTATAATCCTAAAGTTAGGTGATCTTATCGATGCGTTGTTGTGATTTATTCAAATAAACTATTGCGTTCTTATAACTTTCAATTTAGTATTATGTCTAAAAAAAACAATGTACAGACACTAATTCAAAAATGTTTTATTGTTAAAAAAATGCTAACCATTATCCAACTTCAGTGAGTTATTTTGCCTCAATGTTAATAGTTACTAACTGATCAGAGTGATGGTTGCTGAAGGTTGGGATGGCTGTGGCAATTTCTTAAATAAGACAACAATAAAGTTTGCCAAATCAATTGACTCTTTCTTTTACAAATAATTTCTCTGTAGCATGTGATGCTGTTTTATTCATAGAACTTCTTTCAAAATTGAAGTCAATACTCTCAAAACCTATAACTGCTTTATCAACTAAATTTATGGAATATCCTAAATCCCTTGTTGTCATTTCAACAATTTTCACCAGGAGTAGATTCCATCTCAAGAAAACATTTTCTTTGCTCATTCAAAAGAAGCATCTCCTCATCTGTTAAAGTTTCCTTATGATATTGGAGCAATTCAGTTACATCTTCAGGCTCTACTTCTAATGCTAGTTCTCTTGCTATTTCTACCACATCTGCAGTTACTTTCTCCACTGAAACCTTAAACCTCTCAAAGCCATCCATGAGGACTAGAATCAACTTCTTCCAAACTCCCATTAATGTTGGTATTTTTACTTCTTCCCATCACAAATGTTCTTAATGGCATCTAGAATGGTAAACTTTTTCTGAAGGTTTTCAATTTACTCTGTTCAGATTCATCAGAGGAATCACTTTGGCAGCTATGACCTTACAAAATGATTTTTTTTTTTTAATAATAAGACTTGGAAGGTGAAATTACTCCATGATCCATTGGCTGCAGAATGGATGTTGCATTACCAGGCATAAAAGCAACATTAATCTCATTGTACTCTGCCATCAGAGCTCTTGTGTGACCAAGTCCATTGTCAATGAGCAGTAATATTTTGAAAGGAACCTTTTTTTTTTTTTTTTCCTGAGCAATAGGTCTCAAAAGTGAGTTTAAAATATCAGTAAACCATAGTTTTAAAAGATATGCTATCATCTAGGATTTGTTGTTCCATTTACAGAGCACAGGAAGAGTAGATTCAGCATAACTTTTAAAAGCCTTAGGATTTTCAGAATGGTAAATGAGCATTGGTTTCAAATTAAGGTCACCAGCTGCATTAGCTTCTAACAATGGAGTCAGCCTATCCTTTAAAACTTTGAAGCCAGGCATTGATTTCTCTCTAGCTCTGAAAGTTGTAAATGGCATCTACTTCCAATAGAAGGTTCTTTCATCTACATTGAATATCTGTGGTTTAGTGTAGCCACCTTCAGTAATAGTCTTAGCTAGATCTTCTGGGTAACTGGCTGCTGCTTCTCCATCAGCACTTGTTGCTTCACCCTGCATTTTTATGTTATGGAGACAGCTTCTTTTCTTCAATCTTATGAACCAACCTCCACTTGCTCCAAACTTTTCTTCCCAGCTTTCTCACCTCTCTCAGTCTTCATAAAACTGAAAAGATTTGGGCCTTACTGTAGATTAGGCTTTGACTTAAAGGAATATTGTGGTTGGCTTGATCTTCTATCCAGACTACTAAAGCTTTCTCCACATCAGAGTAAGTCTGTGTCACTTTCTTATTGTTCATGCATTCAGTAGAGTAGCACTTTTAATTTTCTTCCAGAACTTTTCCTTTGCATTCACAACTTGGCTAATTGTCACAAGAGGTTTAACTTTCCACCTATCTGGCTTTCAACATTCCTTTCTCACTAAACTTAATCATTACTAGTTTTTTATTTACAGTGAGCGTCTTGTGACTCTTCCTTTCACTTGAACACTTAAGAGGCTATTGTATGGTTATTAATTGCCTAATTTTAATATTGCTGTGTCTCAGGGATAGGGAGGTATGAGGAAGGGAGAAAGGCGGAAGAACAGGTGGTCTGTGGAGCAGTCAAGACACACACAACATTTAATGATTAAGTTCACTGTCCTATATGGATGCAGTTTGTGTGCCTCAAAACAATATAATAGTAGCATCAAAGTTCACTGATCACAGATAACCATAACAAATATAATAATGGAAAAGTTTGAAATATTTCAAGAATTGCCAAAATGTGACACTGAGACACAAAGTTAGCAAATGCTGTTGGAAAAATGGTGGCAATGACATACTCAACACAGGGTTGCTACAAACCTTTAGTTTATGAAAAACAGATACCTGCAAAGTGCCGTAAAGTGAAGCTCAATAAAACGAGGTATGCCTATACTTATTTGAGACCAGAGCTTCCTTTAACTCTATCTGTACACACTTTCTCAGCTCCTAAACATTCGCTTCCCAACAAGTGTCAATTTAGATTTTTTACATATTTTCTCCTATTTAATTAATGTTTATCATTCCTCTCACTTTATCAGGTGATTTTTACATTTGTTTGTTACAAGGTAACAATTGCTTCCCTCACTGAAAGACACTGTTTATGCTGCCGCGTGCTCTATTTCTTTCTTACTTCTCTTAAGAATAATACTTTACAATACTTTAAAACTCTCTTCCTTTTTCACACAATGAGATCTATAGAAAAACTTGAACTTCTTTTCTGTCGTGTAGTATACCTACCTTGAATTTTGGCTGAAACAGTGTAGTTCTTAACACCACTATCCTTCTGTGAGTCTTGCGTAGTACTCAAACAATACTAGAAAGTATACATTCATCCATTAAGAATTTATTATGTATATTATGTTATATATGTATATATGTGTATATATGTATATATGTGTATATACATACATATATGTTGTGTATATATATACATAATGGTGTGGATGAAAAAGGGGCCACAAACTAACAAGCTCAGGGGAGGCCTGCATGACAGGCCTTATAAACTCAGAGACTGAAAATACCCACATGGGATGGTCTGAACATAAAAATTCCTAACTAAAAGTGATTCCTGGCAGGTAGTCATATCTTAGGTAGGTAGTTTCCTTGACAAAGGTCAATCTATACCTTAAGTGAACTTGTCTATTGTCTTTTTACAGCTAAGATAACCTATCTTTGAAATGTCAAAGTAATCCCCTTTTTCCAGACCCCTAAGGGAACAACCTCCCACCAGAGCATGAAACAACAGAACCCCACATTGTTACCTTGTTGCCTATATACCATCTCTATGTGCTGTAAATGTTAACTATCCTGCACCCACCAATGTAAAAGTATGTGTTTCTCCATTTTATTTTTTATTCAGTCTCAGAGAAGTTCGCACTTTGCTTTCTCCCACCTCCCTAATTTTCCACCAACGAATTCCATGTAACAACCCCCCAAATATATCTCTAACGTTGATTTTAATGCACAAAATAAGCTATAAAACTGCCATTCTCTAGAGCATTTTCTCAATCCATTGAGATTTTTCTTCCTGACAATTGCCGTCAGTTTGGCTGAAATAAACTCATAAAAATTCTCTACAGATTTGGCCATTTCTTACGTCAACATATACAATGTCAAAAAGTTTAGGAATAACAAAGGTCAAACTAATGATTCACTGAAGTAGTAATTACTAAAAAATGCATTGTACACACACTTAAATACAATTTGCAAACTGCAAATACTCAAACCAAAACAGAAGGATGCTCAGAGGTATATTGTTACAAAGCAGCTCATGGAGTGAGAAAGCAATGGCTGTTTATTCTTCACAGTGATTGGTTATAACATTAGAATTTTCTTAGATGGTAGGTAATTGGTCTGTGGTTACCTCATATTAACCTTGAGAAGCAATATAAGTTTGCTTATGATTTTCAGAGGAATAAGTAAGAAATGACCCAGGTGGTTAGTCTTGCCAAATAAGCTAAATTTAGCTTTGCTTATATGACTAACCTGGCTTTGTCTGCTCAGGGAATTTTTAAGGTTGGTCTTCATTTGTTTTTGTTTTTCATTTTAACATTATTATTCATTTATATAATGTATAATAACATTATTATACATTTATATTTAACATTATTATACATTTAACATTATTATACATGTATAGAATGTATAATAGATAAATTATAAATGTAAGTAGAATATAAAATATATTATTTATTTACACAGACACATAACATATGTGCCTTCATTGATCTATCAATATGTTTATACCAAGGTTCATACTCACTAATATTCTCTTATTCCATTTTCTCTTCATTACCACATTTCAAATTTTCAGTTTGGTTAATTATTTGTTTGGTGGTAGTCTTTTTTTATTTCCAACCATTTTCCTTAGGTGTGATACTTGAGGAATGCACTTTGGAATCTTTGAATATCTTTAAACATCTTTCAACATCTTTCTGCCCCCTGAGATTCAAATAGCATCTTGAGTCCATTTGGAATTCCTGAGCTGAAATCCTTTGTTTTCTGTAGTTTATAAGTGGTCTTCTCTGTTTAACTGCTGATAATGCAAAGATGTCAAATTTATTTTCCTCTGTTGGTAACTTATCCTTACATACGGAGAATTATATATTTTTTTAATCCTTAGAGATTGTGCATTCTATCAAGAGAGGTGTTCTTTCTTGTTAGTATAGCCTGGAACTCAGTCAGCACTCTCAATATACAGACAGTTGTTCATTGGGCTCAGAGAATTTATTCAATCAATTGTTTTGTTATTTCTGATCCTCCATCTATCCCTTTTTCTCTCTGAAATGTCTATTCATTTCCTGCTAATTTCCCTGAACCTATTAAGTCACTAATTTCAGTCTCAAGTTCCTCTCATTTAATCCAATTTATGACTGCATCTTCCTAAGTGCTTAAAACAAATCAGGTGTCCATCTGCCAATTCAAGCAGCTCTTTTTCTCTTGCTACATGTTTCAAATTTTCTATCTTATCTCTCTCTGTCTCCTGAGACCTATCAGATAAGCTGCAATTTTACTCTGCCAATGAATTGAGACTCAGATTTTAATGTTTGAGCATCTTTCATAACCAGAATCCTCAGTGTCTCAGAAACAAATGAGACTTCTTCTCTGGAGGGCTATGGATTAAAGACAGATTGTCACCACTGTACTGAGATAAATGGAAGCATTCTTTCTGTTCTCTGTTATTTGTTTATGTCCGGCCTTTCTAGTAATGAAGAATCAGCTCACCCATACTTTCAATCCAGGCTCATTGAGGCCAAGGATATCTAGCCCACACCCCTGGGAAAAAATCAATCTTTAACCTTTACTTCCAACATTCTTCCACCTGGATTGTATAGGTCTCTGGACACCAAGAGCTTTAAATGGTGAGTCATACAGCAGCAGATTTTCATTTGGAGAGATAAGAGAAAAAAATATGATGAATTTGAATGGGTAAATTTGAAAACAGGGATGATATTTTGATGACTACTGAATAAATCCAGGTGATACATATTAACATGGAAATTCATAAACTTAGGGAAAGGGGTCAGTTAAAATAGAAAGAACAGTAAAGAAAGGGAGTGCTCAATGAAACTATTGTCTACAACCCAGAAAGGATAGGGTAAAGAACACACAGGGAGAAAGATCTAGCATGAGCTGAAGTACAAAGAGAAAACTTTAAACAGGAAGAGGTACCCCTCAATATCCTAGACAGGAAGTTGCAGGGGATAGAGAGAAAGGAATTAAGGAAAGAACCAGGATTTAGTTAATGTAAAGTAACAAATCATAATCATGAGTGTGACATCCTCTTATCTAGGCAGAAAGAATAGGGCTGTGGGGAGATAGGGGAGGAAGGAAAGGAGGAGATGAGAGTAGACAAAGGGGGAGGAGATGAGATCATCCTTAAGAAAAAATGCAGCTACCAAACCAGCCAGAACTAGATTTCATTGGCCAAGATAGGATCCAGGATGCCATCTTGCCACTTTAGGTGAACTTGAGCTAATTATAATGGATTATAATATTAGCATTGTGGATTAGGAAAATCTCCACCTTCCATGTTGCCATGACAGTTCCAACAGAGCCAATAAGGAAAAAAATCCCTCCTCCTGATGGGAAGGAGTGGTCAGGGAGGACCTGCCTAAGAACACCTATAATGCCACCCCTAAGTGTGAACATTTCAGTCCTTCATTTTAAGTGGAATAAATTCCCAAGCACCAATTTCTTCAGTCAGCTGCTCTTCTCTGAGCCTGCCTGCTCTCACGATTTTGAAAGTGTACTATCCTTTTAATAAATCTACTACTTGCTTGGCTTACTCAGTTCATCCTTGAATTATTTCCTGTGGCAAACACCAAGAACCCATTTTCCAGCAACAATCTCTCTGCATTAAATGCGGTGTTGGGTGGTTTGTTGGTAATGGAATTATGGTTTCTGAGGTTACAGTGTAAATTTTGGAGGGGGGGAATAAGAAAAAATGATGGGAATACAGAAGTTTAATTAACTAGTGAATAATGAAAGGAAAACTAAGAGAAGGAGAAGGACTCTTCCACTTACAAATGATGATACAAGTAGGAGGGAACTTTTCATATACTTTACCTTTGTCTAAAGTCCTTTTAGTGATGAAACTACTCAGTATCCCAGTAATATCTGCCTTGGTAGTAGGAGTGGCTTTGACATAAAACATGTTGACTAACGTGGATCTTCTAAAATCTTGTAGCACTGCACTCACTCAGTTGTAGAAAAAACAAAAGCAATAACTAACTCCATTAGATATTTTAGAGTAATTTACTTTAGTAGCATAGTTTATACCTTAACTAATTGCATTTTTTATTGCAATGTACCAAATTACCACAAACTAGGTGGCTTAAAACAACACAAATGTATTATCTTCCCATTTCGATGGGACAGGAGCCTGGCATGATGTGGCTAAGTTCTTCACTCATGGTCTGAAATCTAGGTGTTGGCAGAGACTGCTATTTCATCTAAATCTTAAGGATCGCTTCCCAGCTCACTCAGGTTGTGGTTAGAACTCAGTTTTCTTGGATTATAAACAGGTTCCAACGTTTTTTGCTGGGTGTTCCTCAGAAACCAGTCTCAGCATTAAGAGGCTGCCTGCTATTCCCTGCCCTTTTGAGCTCTGAATCTCATTTCCTCTCACTCTGACTTCTAGACTCAGATGTAAAGGGTGCTGTAGGCCAGTCCCACCCATATAGTTTTCCTTTTGATTCACTCAAGGTCAACAGATTAGTAACTTTAATTATAGCTGCAAAATCTCCCTTGTCATCTAACATACATAATCATAAGAAATAGCCCATCAAATTAACAGGTTCTGAAAACATTCAAGATGAAGGAATCACACAGGACATTTACACCAGAGTGAAAATCTCAGGGGCCATCTTAGAATTATAATTATGACAATCAATATACTTGAATAATACATGAATTATTAAACATAGGTTAAAAACATTAAAATATGGAATCTCCCTCCCTAATTTATTGTAGTTTCTAATGTTATCACCTGATAACTTTTCTTTCATATTTTCTCTTACAATGGATTAGATACATATCCCATCTTGAAATTCATAAAAATCATTTTGAAAATTGATATGGAAGAAAGAACATGGTAGAACAAAGCATGCATAAGAGAGAAAGGTGAGAGGATCTTTTTTACATAAGGAAATATATAATTCTATGAGTGCCAGTAACTGACCTCAAAGAATATTTTATCTCCCATAGCCATGAGGCTGATATAAAGAAAAAGCAGACTAATTTTTGATTTTGCAAGTAAAAGATTTATAATGCAAGTGAAATTCAGAATCTCTCTGGGGCTCTTAAGTGAAAGTGAGAATGAGTAGAAAAATGTAGAACTCTGAAAATTGGAATAAGGAATTTGTATAGATCGTGATAGATATGATTACTTACACCACCACCTCCAATCTTCTTTAACTTTGCTTTTACGAAGAAAAAAAATCTCTTCTCTGGACTGGGATTGTTAGCATTCCTTTGCTTTAAGACTCTTCAATAACCTCATTTGAAGCAGATGCCTTTTAAGGGGATGCTGATTATTTCTAAGATTCACAAGTGCCTGCTCTTATGACTCCCTGACCAGAAAAACGACCAAAATACTCTCAGAATAATCAAGATGGACTATGACTTGAGAGAATATAAAATGAGTTGCCAGATTTTTGTCAGCTTGTGTCAACCAAACCCTGGGAATGCATGTGAGAAAGAATTATACACATGCTATTTTAGGAAAAATCATAACATTAGATGGAGTTAAATTATCAATATAGATGGTAGTTTGAGCATTGATAAGTACCTATTACAGTTTACTTGGTGCATTGACAAAATATGACTCAGTACTGGCCTACCTTAAATGAAGTTGATATATTGGAACTTAATTGGCACATAATGCGGGGGGGAGTTGAAAATGCTTAGGGAGAGAAGCTATCCGTAGAGGATTCTTCATGGGTTTTTACTCGTTCAAGCTAATCATGTTCCCAAGAGAAGTCCTTCAGATGCTTTCCCTTCTCCCTGGATCTTCTTTCATTTTCCCTGACACATGGGCCCATCTAGTGTATGTGTGTTCAATTCCATGACAAAGCACTCCATTTTCTGTAGCATGCCCTTATTTCCAACATCAGGAGTAACAAGGAAAAGCATGATTTTCAGCCTGTTCTCTAGTGATTCCAGCTCTCTTATTATCCTCTTTTCCTACCTGCCTGCCTGCGGACGTTAGCCTCCAGCATTAGAAGCAGAAAGACTATTTAGTCTATTCCCATACTTGTGTAAACAATTTTCTATAATAAATATCCCACAGGTGCTGCTCCTCCAACTGAACCCTGACTAAACCAAAGAAAAAACTAGTAAATATTCAATTACCAGTAAATTTTTTCTTAATATGTATAATAATAAAAACATAAATCTAAGTTGGTTGAAGACACTTGAGGTGAGCCATTAAGTAAAAGAATCAAGGGACCCTAATGTAATTCCCAGATTTGAACCATTGCATACACTCTAGAGTTTCTTAAATAAAACTGCAAATATGTAATGGAAATACTCATAGTCTTTCCAGTTTTTCCCAAATGGACCTGTGGACATTTTCAAGGTTACTTGTTTTGGAGGAAAAAGAAATATCCAGACATTTAAAGTTCATCCAAAAGGCCACTGCACTCCTCTATTCAGAGTGGGGGCTTTCAGAGGTCAGTTGAAAAATAAAACATTTGGCCTGAATCTATCTCTTAGTGGACTTGGTGAATCTGCAAAAATACTCTGTAGGTATCTCCCCAAATTCCAAATATGTAATTGAAATTATCCATACTTCATAGTTGGCAAATTCCCACATTAGTTTTCAAACCCCTGGGATAAAGCTGTTATGGTATAAAGGAAAAGTGGAGGTCTTTGATCCCATTATATCCAGAAAGGGGGGAAAAATACATCATCTGTGATGTAATCCTAAAGCAGTATGCCACCATCAAAGACTTAAGAGATACAAGAATAATAAGTTCTAACTTACCCCCACTTAACATGCCACTTTGACTATGAAGAAATATCAGTGCTGGAGAATAAAAAGGAATTATTGCAAACTTTATTAGAAATTGCCTCCAATTGTAGCTGTTGTTTATGATGTGATCTATATAGTGGAACAAATAGCATGAAGAGCAGTAGCTGGTAGGAAGCTATTAATATGACAAATGGCTTCCACCTATGTATTAATTAGGAAAGACCACAGAGATTTTGCTTTCTTGTGATAGAGAGGACAGCACATCTTTGTTACCTCAGGAATGTGTCAGTTCTGTTCTATGCCACAGAACCTTGTTGTTTTACCATTCCTCTGAACATAATACCATTTTACCATACTGCTAATATCATACAAATTGGATTTGATCACCAAATTCAATTTGTATGATATTATCAATATGGTAAAATGGCATTATGAATGGTATTACCTGATCAAGATATAGGTAATAACATGTAGACGTATTTGTAAGGTATGTATACCAAATGCTAGGCAATAAGTCCCATGGACATTCCAGGGGAGGAGTATTATGCATGAAGTCAGTAAGAAAGATTTCCCTTAAGGAAGGCCTATCTAGCCAAGTTACCAATTTCTGACTGCAAAGACCAATGCTAAATTCCTGGTAGGATATCATTTTCCAAGAGGACCAGCCTGATACTTGATGGCAGTTTAATTATATTGAAGCCCTTCCATCATGTAAGGGAGAAGAGTACAAACAATATCTTAATCTTTACTGAAATGGTGACTCAGTTTATAGATGTTTTTGCCTGCCACAAATTGTTTTGGGATCACCTTCATTGTGTGCTTATTGGTTGCTTTTTTAAACATGGTATTTATACAACACTGCTTTTGAATGAAAAATAATTTTACAGCCAAAGAAGCAAGATACTGGGTTACTATCACGGAATTGATTAGTCTTGCCATGGACCCTAACCCTAGAATCAGTTATACTAATAAAATTGGATGACCTAATGAAAACTTAGTTACAATGCTGGTTGGATAAAAGTAACTTGTCATGCTAAAATGACTGTATAGCTGGAAAAGTACACACAAATATTAGAATAAATATGGCAATTTTCAGTTCTTTTTTTGACTCTATCTTTAATTAATTGGATAGAGTGAAGCAAATCTGTGTAGATGTCCATAATTACCAAAAAAAAAAAAAAAAAAAAAAGAGGTTGGTGTACTTGTGTTTAGGAACAACAAAAGTATCCCAGGTATTCCAGAAAGATCTAATGGTTAAAAATTTACAAAATATATATATTTTTAAATCTATTTAGTTAAAAATAGAATGTGCCTTTAAAAATATCTGAGAGTCCCCTTGTGGCTATTAGGTAATTATGTAGTTATTAGTGGCTATCAGATGAGCTTAACTATGATTTTTATCTGCCAGTTAGTCTGTTCTTACATAAACAGTGTTTCACATGTTGGACATTTTCTATCATTTTGAATTTGCTAAACTTTAAAAAAAAACTTGGTGACTGAAAAAATAATATATGGCAAGATCCATGAGTCTAGTGAATAATGAGAAACTCTTCTTTCATTTATGGTTGACTGAAATGTCACAGTCATCCTCTATTTTTGACATGCAGGTGAAAATCAGAGTTGAATAACTATGACGGCAAAAGAAACAGATGCTAAACATTCCAGAGTGAACATTATAAACCTAATAAAATATTAGGTTTTAGAACTTAATATTGGTAAGAGGTTTTTACATTCTTAGGAAAAACTATTAAACAAAATTATAAAATGTTAGAGAAATATATTCATAATGAAGCTGGAATAAGGATAATTGTTAAGCAATCAAAAGCAAGGGTTGTAAACATTATAAAGCATACATTATTGGATTTTAATTATGACAGACTTTGATAAGACTAAGTAAGTGCTAATTAAACTCTCAAAAACAGAATAAGCTTATCAGTGTGGTTGAGACAATCATGTTTCATTTGTCCTCTGACCATAAATTAATCTCACTGAAATTGATATTTTTTTTTTTAAAATTGGTTCTCTGCCAAAGTAGTCTTCACTCAAGAATTTTACTGTTAGATCTAGTCACTAATATTTTACTGTTAGATCTAGAATTAATATGCAGAGATTTTGTTTCCTCTCTCACAGTTTAGATGCCTCTAAAGAGGCCTGCTGTATTTTAGCATTACAATCTTTTACAAAGAAATAATCCTGTTACCTGCCTGGTGAGAATTTTAAGAGGGTAGTTTCTAAATTTAAGAAATTAATACATATAGATGTTGTTACCAATGTCAGTAGGTAAAGCCTCATAAAATGTTGGTTCCATTCAATAATGTGAGTTTTTGAATAGTTAACTTAGTGATTTGCAAATTCCTTTTATTTGAAGACCACTTTCTCCTGTTTTGCAAATACAGTATGTAAAGAAATTCAAAGCTACTCTGGTTGAAATTTGGATGGGAACTCTGTAGTCTATTTTACTAAATACAGTTCCCATCAGGCTCTTAAACATATACAAGAAAGCAGACAGGCTTGACAGAGCAGTAAGTGCTTGTTTTTAAAAAAACAAACAAACATTTCTACATATAATAAAAAGTGTTTTAAAAAGTGTATAAAGATACAGATTTTTCTCTCATGCTAGGACACACACAAACTCCTCAGATCAGGTTCAATTGCACAAGTGTCCTTAAATCTTTGCAAGGAAAGAAAGAGCAAAACAGTGAAGGAAGGACAAATGCAATTGGAAGAAGTCCTTTGAGAATCTGGAGTTTTATATCATGGATAGTTATTCTTCCCAGCATTTGAGAAAATATAGTTTATGATTTACATGTCAAACTTCTGGAATAGCTATTCTTAACCTTTTTATTCTTCTCTATTTAGCTCTCCCATCTACATGATTGGTAATTTCACATGTGAAAACCTACCATCTATGTTCTTCTCAATGGCTGATACCTCTGGCTGATACATTCTGCAGGTACATGATTGTTAAGAAGGGTCTGAGATTTTACCCTACTTGTAAATTAATAAGTTAGCAGCCAGGGTTTCAGAGATGTTAGCAGAAAAACTAAATTTCCAGGGTCAGAAACAGAGAACAGTTTATTAATCACTGCACAAAAATAACCAGGTATCAGCATTTGCATTCGTTCCTCAAGCTCCAATTTCCATAGACCAATGAGAAGAAGCCAAGTGATACTTGCCTACACAGTAGATTATATTATAAACAAGGAACACTAAGGTTACAGAACCAAAGTTTTTAAAATTCCAAGCAACAGGCATGCCTGTCTCTTATTCCAGAGAAAGATACTTTATTCTCCAAGTCTCTAAACAATCTGCCTCTGTTTCAATGGTGTTGGGTGGGGAGGGCACACCATTCCTATGATTAAAGGCTCTTTGCTGGACAGACATTCTTAGAAAGATAGATCACAACAAACGCAGTAGTGCGTGTGCTTAGAAGATATTCAGAAACACGAGACCCATGGGGAATTGTCTCCCAGTGATAACATCAGCATTAAAAAAAAAATAAAAAAATCTGAAGATACTATTGAGGAAAAGCAAAATGAAAAGAGTAAAATATGAGTAATCTTTTGGAAAAAATGCAACTATATATCAACTGATGGTAGCAAACCATTATATTTTAAAACTGTAGTGAAAATATCTGTATTGTAAAACCATAGAAATAACATCTGAAAGTGAGCTGAAAAGAAACATTCTGCAGGTACATAATGAACACATTTAATGTACTAAAAATCCAAATATTTGGAAGTCTCCATTATATGTTGCTATAATAGTCGGTACTTCTCATCATTTCATGAAGTACTTAGCTTTGCAATATGTCTTATAATTGTCTCTTTCTATTAAAATGGAAAGCTCCAAGAGATGAAGCATATTCATGGTTGTATCCTAAGCCCCTTGCACAGTGCCTGGCGCCTGATCAGGCTTATTAATATTAATAGGAAACATAAATAAACAGCATATAGCAGTTTATAAAATGATATTTATAGAGTTCTAAAATTATTAAATTGACATTTCTTAGAGATGTTTGAGATTATGAAAACTGTTAAGTGGTTCATTCAGCCCTACTCACTCTGATACCCACAGTGCAGAACATAATATAGCATTTGACACATAGTAGCTACTCGTTAACACTTGTATATGTCCTCTTAAGGTGTAAGCAACCTCACTAACCAAAACCAAAAATAGTTTTAACTATAGCATGTTACAAAATCACGGGACTAGTCAATGGCTGAACCACAGATTTTTCACCTTTCACATTTTGATTTATATAGCCATTATATCTTTATTCTTTTATTTCAAGGCAATTGTGGCTTCTCTGAAAACATTATTCTGAGTATAATGAATAAGGCACACATGCTAACCTTTCCATAGTTTATTGTAAATATTTTTCTAAAAGGAATTTTGAAGTGAAACACATATAAGAATAATCAAAGAGTAATGAAAGTCAAAATAATTAAAAGATTGTGGAAAAATAGATAGATAGACAGACAGACAGACAGACAGATAGCATTTTTACATGGAAAGAAAAACCCAGAAGAGTTATCTGGGAAGAACCCACACTTCACAGAGGATGCCAAAGCATAACACGTCTACAAAGAAGATAACTAGGCATGCAAGTTTGGCTTGCCACAATGGTGTCTTTGAATATTTCAGACAGTGGACAGTGATACTTAACGGATCAGAGCCAGATTAGTACCCAAAGCACCGCTGACATCCAGAGCACCAGTACAGTTGTGCTTATTCCCTTGCCACCAAGTTCCTAAGGAGATACCACAGCCCAGAGGGATGTTGTACACATAATGGGTTGTTCTGCAGGTGAGGAATGGAGGGTCAAGGGCTAAGCACTTTTATTTTTTTTAATTAAAGTTTATCAGGGTGACAATGGTTAGTAAAGTTACATAGGTTTCAAGTGTACAATTCTATAATACATCATCTATAAATCACATTGTGTGTTCACTACTTAGAGTCAGTTCTCCTTCCATCACCATATATTTGACCCCTTTTACCCTCATCTACCACTCCTCTCCCCCTTTACCCTCTGGTAGCTACTGAAAGCAACAAAAGAACAAGACAAACTAAACACTTTTTGATCCAGCAGCAAGCATGATAGCAAGCAACAAATATGATAGCCAGCAACAAATAAGACAACCCCCTTTCCAGGGGAGGAATATTTACATTCACGCTGTGGTCACTCAGAACTACTTTGATGCTTGTGTGACTAACTACAGAAACTGCTCCGTATCAGGAGACAAGCCTTGCAGTGTGACACAGTCAGCTACCACAAGCAGGGATGCTCGGGACCCATAGAGGACGGCTTCTCTCAACAGGGGTTTCAAACAATGTTAACACTAAATATATTTCTATAAACGTTTGCCGCCAAAAGACTCATCTTCTGAGTTGTTTTAAAAGCAAGACTATGTCTTATAACAATGATCCTGATGTGCATTGAATTAACAACGACAACTTAATTTCTCTATGTCACAATCCATTAATGTCCAATAGCATGAAACCCTACAGCAATAAGACATTGTAATCAATATCCCCAATATTAAGAAATATTAACATTTACTTTTCCCATACCTGCCTCTGAGTTCCAAAGAGTCTATATTTGTATATAGACAAAACAGAATCAAACATTTCACATATATCACTAAATATATCTCTGCCATCCTGAGCACGAATAACACAACTGAGCATTCAAGTCCACGAGTAGCATCTTTCTGGCAAATATGAGAGAACCTCATAATGCCTATAGATAATTTCATTTTATAATTTGGGGGAATTCTTTCTAATCATGAGTGTTAAGGTTAAGTAAAATATGTAAAAATCTGCAAATATGTTTTTAAATGGAGTTCCTAATTAATTTAGGCTCACATGATAATTACATAATTGTTAGCTTTATAATTGATTCTTAATTGCTCATATGGTGTTACCTTCATGCTAATCATCATAATGATAATACAGTGTTAATAAATTACACGTTACAGTTTAAATTCCTTCTAATTCAATGACCTGTGTCTCATTTTATTTTTCATCAAACACTTGCAGGATAGGTAAGATTTTGTCATTTCATTTTTGAAATAGTGAAGAATGGCATAAATCAAGCTTTTGCCCATCACCTTGGCAGTTATTGAAAATTAATTGAATATGAATCTAACAAACCAAATCAGCCGATTCAATCTTAGCTAGCCTTGGAGTTCAGATTACTTTGTCATTTCTATTTGGACCACACTCACTGAAGCCTAGAGAACATGCTCTGGGTTGGCAGTGCAGATCTCATTGGCTGGGAGAATATGCAATAGTTAATGATCTGTTTAGGAGCTAGAAAATTTTAGGATTCAGAAAAACTAAATTTTAGAAAGAATAAAGATTGCCATGTACCATGGAGGATTTATGACATTTAAGAAAACACCTTTTGTCCAAATAAATAGCATAAAGAGCAGTTAAGTACTGCTAAGCCCCCAACATAAGACCTGTTATTTTTTATCTTGCAAAAATTACAGATTTGTTTACTTCATAGTCCTGATGGAAACTTGTCTCATTTCAGGAATTTGAAAAAGGAAATAATTCAATTCTAATCAAAAGTTTAAGTGAGATATTGTTTTAACCTCTGAAGAGACAAAGAAGAAATGTAGTTCTGACCTCAAGAAACATATGGAGCACAACAAGCAAGTAACTGGAAAAAAGTTATCTATTACACAAGCAAATAATATTTTTTTTGTAGAAAGTCACTGGTTTTGCCCACTTTTATTAGTGGTAGAATTTCACTAAATTTTTGTCTCTTTACCTCATAATAATTTTTCACAATTTGAGATTAATGGCACTTTATTCCAAAAGTGTATAGATTTTTTTTTTAATCCTGAAAGCATCAAGTACAAAATGGTAATGATCAAAAATTATATGCTGTCAGAGAAACAAAATTTGTTGCAACCAAGTTCACTCTATTTTTAACGTTGAGAGAGCAGCAGGCATTCTGAAGAAATTTAGTGATTGACAGCTTGACTTCAACTTTTGCTTTCCCTCCCTCTGTTAGGACAACCTCAACATCCTGGTCAAATAACCACTATCTTCCCACTTGACTCTCTGATCTTATGATTGAGTCAATCATAAGCAGTTGAATAAATAGAAATGCTGATATTAAATTACAATACAATCTGCATCATCATGAAAATGGAATGTGAGAGATGCATTTTCTGTGCTTTGCAGAAGTAGGCTATTATAAAAATTGTATCCCTTGATAAATAAAATATTTCAGCTTCTAATATCATTAATAACAAAATATATGTGTTGATTTATTAATTAATGAAATAGTTTGTGCTATCTTCAGCCAAATAAGCATGTAGTTTTACTCCTGGAATAATCTCATTTATTCCAAAACATCAAGTATGGAGAAAATATGCAATTTGATTGGTATCATTGTTTCTCTAGTGCCATTGTTGGTATTAATAAAGTTTTCAGAACTATAATAAATTCTGGTTAACATTTTTGCTGCTACCACTAGTAAGACATAATTATTCTCTGTAGCTGACCTTTGGTTCATTGCAGTCTAAAATGTAGTTCACAATGAAATTAAGAGAAATCTATAATGTGTTTTTTATTCAATACAACATAATCACTAAATCCTATCAAATAGGAAACTGAATCCAAATCATTCATTTTACAGTATTTTACTAAGGTCTTCATTTTCTTGCTGGCTACCAGTCAGAGGCTACTCTCAGCTTCAAGAGGCCACCCATAGTTTTTTGCCACATGTCCCTCTCCATACTTTCTTTCATAATATGGAAGCCTTCTTTTTCAAAAGCAGCAACTGACAGAGAAAGACTCTCACCTTAGGGATAGCCCATTCTCTTTCTTAAAGTCTTTCACCCCATTAAATCAGGCCCACCTAGAATAAACTCCCATTTGATTAATGCAAACTAATTTGAGAATTTAATTACATCTGCAAAAGTCCTTCACCTTTGCATATGATATTAGCGAGAAGTAAGTCATATTTAAAGGGAGAAGATTATAAAGAACATGAACACCAAAAGGTGAGAATCATTGAGGTCAATTTATAATCTGTCTGCCAAGGACAGAATTGTATGATCAAGTCAAGAAAATGTCCAACTATCATTGTTGACACATGAAAAAAATGGACAAGAAATCCAATGAAGTCACAATGACCTAAGATAGATTGATTGTAATATGTGCTGGGATAAATGTCAAAACTGTTGACAGAACACTGACAATAGACAATAGCAAGAAGGCATTTATTTAGGCTCTCCTACCTTGACTAGCTAACCACCCACCTATCACTTATTGTAAGGTATAAAATGGGGTTGGGGAGGGAGAGATGCAGATTATACTAAGCAAATTCATATTGGAAACCCTTGCTTGGAATTTTTCTGTGAATCTTTTTCTTTCTTTTCCTAAGATGTTGAGCTTAGCTGGACAATAATCTTATTTTATTTTATTATTTTATTTTACTAATTCTCTAGCTGTACTTTATTTTTTTAATTATTTTTTTTCAATTCATAGCTGACAATCGATATTATTTTATATTAGTTTCAGATGTACAGCATAGTAGTAAACCTTTCTTTTAGAGCAACAATTTTTCCCTATAAGAATTAATTAAGAACAAATAAAATTATTTGCAATGACCCATCTCCCAACCTTAAGTGAAAATAAGTGTTTTATTAAGCCCAACAGGGGAAAAAGTGTTCTTATAAATTAGATTTCAAGCATCATCTTATTTATTTTTAGAAAGACAATGTAGTTTGGCAGTTGCTTTGAAAAAATTTGAGCACATTGGAAAAGTAGCCAAGAGCTTTAAAATTTTCAATCTGAAATTTTATCTCATGCCATATTTCCCAAATAGCAGGACAACCTTTGAACCAAGGGTTGCTTGTCACCCATTTGCCAAAGGACAAGGTAACCCATCAGTCAGTACCTACCTTCTTCTTTCTAAAGTTTTGGACTGTAGCCGGGCTGCATCTAAATCCTAAATCCTACCGCTGAAGTATAAGACTAGAAAAGAAAATGGCTTATATGTATACTCTCTTTTTTCTACAGCAATCTTCTCTGTGATATAGCCTATTGCCAGATAGTCAGATGAACATAAATGTATAATTCTATTTAAATCATTAATTACAACAGTGAACAACTGGAAAGTCATTCTATTAAAAATTGTCTTTACTCAGCACCTGTTATATATTAGACTATATTCTAAATTCTGGAACAGTGAAAACGGTACCTTATCCCAAATATCTATCTAGCAATCAGAGAATTGTTAGGTATATTATGGTATATCCATATTATTAAATGTTAAACAATCAATACTATGCTATTTATAAAAAATCTCTAATGAGATTTTAAATAAAAATTATTAAAAATTAACAGTACCATGGAAAAGTGTAGCATATCCTCCCAATACAATGTAGAAATAACCTAGAATGATGCATTTTGACTTGAATTAATCTCACACATAATAGTAAGCATAAAAAGAAAGTATAGAGGAATACTTAATGCATAATCACATAATACTACTAGTAAAAGTACAAAGAAATATACAGAAACAATAAATACCAAATTCTGCCTAGTACTTAATACATGGCAGAAAGAATGAAATTGGTTCCAGAGAAGAACAAAAGGAGCTTCAATCATTTATATAATGTTTTATGTCTTTAGTTTCACATGGACATATGGGGTATAACACTAGTTTTCTTGAAACCTGTTTTTATTCTGAAATATTTCACAATTAATTTAGAAAACAATAAACACAGCAGTAAAACTACCAATAGAAAAAAATGCAGCATAAAATATATAATTCCATTTGTTGAGTGTTAGGGTATTTTTCTTTTTTATCTTTTGATTCTTGTGTTTCTCTCTTTTTAGTTAATGTTCATGCCTTTTTCTTTAATAATTAGAAAAAAAACTGTCACTCAAAATAGTTTAAATGATGTATCGTTCTGCTGTCCAAGTTCATTCACTTATTATTATTATACATTATTTTCTAGATTTTTTTTACCTACTTCGTGCATTGTTGCTATTAGTGCTTTTTATGTTTACATGGTAAATGGAGATTCTGAGACTCAAACATCTTCGTTGAATGAATATGTATTCTGTATCTCTATAATTTGACAATGCTCTCACAATTTGTATCCTCTAAACTTCTATAGTTTAGCATAATTTATCTAAAAATAATCATGGAAATAATATCATACTCATCTCTATTCTCTGATGACAGGCCTCTCTCTCCAACAAATGCACCTGAAATATTGTGAACTGGGATTGGATGTCTATGTGTAACATATATAACTCATCCAATCTCCTTCTGTATCAGAATATTTGCTAGAACATAACACTATAATAAATTATGTTTTTATAAACACTTGTTCTTCTCCGGAATAATGTTAAATTTAGTACATACATGTACTAAGTAGTATAAAAACTAGTTGGAGGCTTAAATTTAAAATTCAGGGAGATTAAGTTCAGGTAGATATAAATTCCAAAACCTTTATTAAGGAATCCTCATTGAAAAAGGTAGTTTTGACTCGGTATTATGTATAGGTCAGAACTTGTCTTCCTTTTCACCTTTGTCTTCTGAACCTGATTAACTGATGGGCTTCTTAAAAGCTTTTTTGAGAACAGAAATAACATTGATAGACAGTGATTGCAGTTGCTGGTTTTGCTTATAACTCAGCACATATGTTTTACTACTACCAGACACAGCCTCAGAAGTACCTGAGATTTGTACTTGATCACGTGGGCCAGGTCAGTTGCTCTTTCTACTCAGGGTCAAGTTTTTTCCATGAAAGACCTAACTGGAATGAGACTCCAGTATTCTTACTTTTTGGAGGAATTCTACTCTTCAAATCCCTGCTTCTGGTAAATCTTGCAAAATTCTAAAAATCTCCTAAAGCTGCATATCATCTATGTTGACTTTCATGTTGTACAACTGCACTGAATATATTTTTATTTCCTGCACTCAGTACTGATATTGAGCCCAATATCATAAATAATAGCTGCTAATAATTTAATATTTAATATGTGCCAGATAATTTATATATATTCTTTGAATCTTACAAGGACTCTAATTCAACATTATTGATCCCATTTTACAGATGAAATTGAAATCCAAATTTATATAAAATATACGTGATTCCATAAGTGCATACGTATTTTATCAAAGACCTTCATACTTCCCATTTAAATACCATGCTTAATGTCAAAAACAAAATAACAGCCATGGCCCCTACAGTGAATTTTCTTCCACATTCTTTCCCTTTAGTATTTTAGAGAAAGAGAGATAAAATGAAGAGGATAAGGCAAAAAGAAGTCTCAAGAAGAACAGAGAAAAAATTTTAAATAATGAAAAGTACAATAGAAAATCTAAGATATCAATATTAAAGAGTACTTTTGAAATGCAACAGACACTGAGAAATATGAAAATATATGCATACCGTGTTTCACCGAAAATAAGACCTAGCCAGACAATCAATTCTAATGCATCTTTTGGAGCAAAAATTAATATAAGACCCGGTCTTATTTTACTATAAGACTGGGTCTATAATTATAATATAATATAATATAATATAATATAATATAATATAATATAATATAATATCAGGTCTTGTATTAATTTTTGCTCCAAAAGATACATTAGAACTGATTGTCTGGCTAGGTCTTATTTTCGGGGAAACAGGGTATATTATTTTTAAGAAATAATGGAACTGCCTTCCTCAACTTTTTTGTAAATATGTCACCAAATATTCTAAATTAGATGGCAAATTAATCAAAGTATCACATTAAGCCTGAAATACTGGCACATTTCTTAAATGTATAATGGAAATGCTGTTTGATATCTAGCATTCTTAAATCATATCCTCATTTTCTTAACTGTCCTCCATGCTTCCTCACATAGAACTGAGAAATCATGACATATGCAATTCCTACATGTTGTCTAAGTTTCATTAAAAAATATCATGTCCTTAAGATTTCAAGTAACTGAACTAGTAAACTGGATATCATTTCTGTGTAGAAAAGTCATTCTAGATAAAAACCATGATGATATTCTTTATAATTAAGTTCCAATTATCACAGGATCCTTTCTCCACAAATTAAGTTTTTCAGTCCTTGGAGAAGTATATAGGTTCCATGATTCCTTAATGAAACACATAGATATTATTGAGTATATTAGTCATTTTACTGGACTCTAGTAAATAATGTGTATGTTAATTAAATTACTTAGTATTTATTGATTTTCTTTCTAATTTTAATCAATATACACAATTTATTATATAATTGTTAGAATAGTAAAGATAACAAATATTTAATCTGAGATAAGTGTTACCTGTAAAATCATTAAATCATAAGTACAAGAATTTTAGGTTTATCTGCTGGTTAACCGATGTCCTTTGCAAAGATAGTCTATAAAATTGTATGGTATTTTTAATCATTAACTGCTATTCTTATGACTTAAAATATTTTAAGGAATTTAATATTTTTGAATATTACACTAGCTTTTAAGTCTTTTTTCATGTATAGATGGGGGCAACTTTATTTGTTTTGATCAAAATATAGTCACCATGATATGGTGTATTACTGAATAGCCTGTAATGACAGCCTGATTTTTTACTAGAATTTAACAACTACAACCATGCAAACTGCAATTTATTTCTATAAATTATTAGTTATTTTGATGTTTTAAATAATTTGGCATATTTAAAATTATTCAGATAAAATGCATATTCACATGCAACTTAGGTAGCAAAATAAAACCAATATAACCCATCACAAAATATAACAAAACAGAATGTAATCAATACTTGAAAAGTTTCCAGTATAATTTCATGAACAGCCATTCATCTAGGAGAAGATAATGATACTGATATTTTTGTTTGTTATCTCCTCATAATTCTTTATAGTTTTATTATATATACGTGCATACTTAAAATATATCATTCTATTTATGTTTATAAAAATAGTATGAAATTGAATGCAGTCTTCTGTGAATCTTTTTCCCTCAACTTTATATTTATAAAATTTCCATTATTGAATTTATGTTGCTTTGGTATATTCATTTTCAGTGTTGTACAATATTCCATTGTTTTAATAACCCACCATTTTTTTATCCATTCTCAAGTTGTTGAATATTTAGACAGTTTCCAGTTTTTTTCCTCTTATGAGTAATACTGCCATGAATGAACATTCTTCTTTGTATCTGCTGATACTGAATGTAAAAGCTTCTTTGGTATAGGAATGATATTAATGGGGCTTGAATTATATTAATTATGATGAGTGACACAGACTTAATGAATGGATCAAAATATATAAATACTCAAATACATTAAACCTGTATTTCTTGCTTATTTAGCAGTTCCAGACAGGTGGCCAATCTCCATTCAGTAATTAAGAGATCAAGGTTCATTTCTTCTTATGCCACATAGTTGCAAGCATATGGTTATCAGAAGCACAAGGAGAAGATGGAGGCAGCACACTTATGTCTTAGAATTCTTAGCCCAGAAATAGTTGTGCCTGATGTTGACTGAATAACCTGCCCTATCAATCAGATAATACCCTACCCAAAGCAATTGTTTCACCCTGTACTCTGGTGAGTGCATGAGAGGTTCCATTGATCTGTATCTGCTACAATATTTGGCATTCCCAGACTATTTGCCAACTGGATGGGTACAAAATATTTCATTATAGTCTTGGTTTGTACTCCCTCAGTATAATGAGTGTCTCTTCAAATGTATGTTAGCCATGTATACTAACTATTCTGTGAAGAATGCCCTCATACTTACTGATTAATAGTCTATTAAAACTGTTAATCTTTTTCTTATTGAATTCAATGAAGTCTTTATAAAATTGATATCAGTCCTCTCAATTATATATGATGTAAATAACTTCTGCTGGCTTTCATGTTCTTTAAAGTGTTTTTGATACACAGATGTCTTTAATTTACTTAATATACTTGAGTTTATCAATCTCTTTATTTGTAGTCATCATACTTTGTACTCTAACTTCAAGTTCCAAAAGAGCTTATTTTTTTTAGAATTCTAAATTTGTACATTGGTCATTTAAATTCATAATCTCTGAATAATCATAATCACTGTACTGAGAAAGGAAAATGAGTGAAAACTCATGAGGAGGAAGACAGATACCTGTTCCTTAAGCCAAGACACCTAGTGGGATCTCAGACTGTAGAACAGGCTCAAGCTTTTATCATTCCTTAACCACGGATCCGTAAGCTATTGGAAATATTAGTTAAGTTAGAAAGCGTGTCAAAGATAATTTAGCCCTATGAAAATAGAATAAAAATAGGGCCTATAGAAAGCTATCATGGTAGCCATGATTATGAGAAAAAAAGAGTATCACAAAATATAAGCAAATGTATCACATAAAATAGCAGTAACAATAACAAAATAAACAGGAAGCAACAGATAAAATACTTCCTTAGAAGCACTGAGATATTGAGGAAGTTAATGACAAAATTATTTCAATAAAATGAAAGCACAAAACAGATGCCTAAAAAATAGGATACTACATAGAGGTAGTAGATAACAGGAGAAAGTAAATAAACTGAAATGCAGAACAAAACTAGTTCTATTAAATAAATTAGACACTGAAAGAAGAAGAATGAATATAGTTGGAAACTAAATTGCTTCAGAAATCATAGTGAACGTAAAGAAGAGCCAAAAATATCAAATCAACTCAAAGAAAATTATTTATAGAAAAGACAGAGATGGCATAACATAACATAGTTTGTGTCCCTGAAGTAAATTATATAAATAATATTCACAGAGAAATATTATCATGGAGGAAAATAGGAAAAAGATTTAAATTATATATGAAATAAATTCACATAAATTCACATATGTGTGTGTGTATAAATAAAACAATACAAAGAAATAAAAGTATTTTCACGATAAGTAAATAACAAGAAAAGGTGATACAGAAAAATAAAAATTGAGGTGCATACGGTATACATCAACACCACTGAATTTCCAAGGTAATTTCTTAGATCATTAGTAAGAAAAAGTCACTTATAAGGGTAAAATCATGTGGCCTTAGAAAATTCCACGGAAACACTGTTTACTAGAAGATAAGTAAAGCAATCATTGCTAAGTCCAAAGAAAAGTAAGTGTGATCCAAGAATATGAGATTCATCTCAATAGCCATAAAAGAACTAAAGCTACTGGCTGACCCTCCATAATATAAAAGACTCAAGAAATATAAAATGAGTACTTCTGGAAAAATACCTTTGGCAATTAAATTCAACAATCTAAAACATAACATGAAGAATTCAAGGATGACTTAAATGATCTATTAGTAATAAACATTAAATTCATTTCATTATAAAAATAAAATAAAACTCTGAAGAGAATGTTACTGTTTAATATAGTGTTATGATTATTGACAAAATAAAAATAAGTATAGGCAACAGAATTTACAGGTCAATAGGATGTTGAAGAAACATAGGAGTGCTAAGTTCTTGACATCTTTCATTTTAGAAAGTCATTAAAATCTTACGCATTTGAATAGATAAAAATGTAATTTTGGTGCCTTTTTATTTTTTTTTTTTTTTAATGAGAGCTTTTTTTTTTTTTAAATTTAATTGGGGAATATTGGGGAACAGTGTGTTTCTCCAGGGCCCATCATCTCCTAGTCGTTGTCCTTCAATCAAGTTATGGAGGGCACAGCTCAGCACCAAGTCCAGTTGCCATTTTCAATCTTTAATTGCAGGGGACTCAGCCCACCATCGCATGATGGGAATTGAACTGGCAACCTTGTTGTTGAGAGCTCACGCTCTAACCATAAGATGTCAGGCGAGAGCTCCTCTGGGGGCTCAGCAGCAGCTCATTGACTTCAATCTAGTTGTGGAGGGCGCAGCTCACTGGCCCATGTGGTAATCGAACCAGCAACACCTTTGTTCAGAACTCTCGGTCTAACCAACTGAACCATCCAGCCGCCCCTTTTGGTGCCTTTTTAAATTTAATTTATATGTGCATATTAACAATGACTATATAAAATCTTAATACAAACAATAAGGTAAAATATATAAGCAATTTGTTAGAGAAAAATTAGAAAAAATGATAAAATCCATATTTACAAAAATGTATAGGAACATATCAGTTTATATTTAAAGAGCTATCCATTTTAATATTATTTCTAAATACTGGAATTATCCATTTTTATTTTGTTTCACTTTTTTCTGTTTTTCCAAAATCACTCAATACTGTGTTAAAGTAAGATAGGTTAAATAAAATATAAGAGGTTGCAATAGCAAGGTTAAATAAAAAATAAGCAGAAAATGTTAAATAAAAATTAACCAAATTATAGAAAAGTAATCATTTCTCCTGAATGAAAAAGAGCCTGGAAATGTTATATGGTTGTATATATCATCATATAGCATATTCACAACCAGGACTGATAGAAGCACTTTTGCCATCATATTAATCCTGACATAATGAAAATCAAGGACATTGTATAATGCTGGTATAGCAATTAAGGTTTCTCATTAATGTGTATGAATGCATGACACAAACAACATCTCTTTGCCTGGTGAAAAGCTTCTTAGGAGCTGTTTGAAGCCTCAGTGGGCATGAACTACATTTGTTATTCAATCAGAGTTCTGCAATATTAGAGTGAGATCTGCTCTCTTAATATCTTCATTGTCTTTGATAAGCTAACATACACAGGAAATTTTTCACTTTGGGGAAGGGATTAACTGATTCAAGCTACAAAATTCAATTTAGGAAGGCAAAGGTCATTTGTAAGCCATATTCTGAACATCTGATTGAAAAACCTGAGTCCGGTACCAACTAATTAAGAATAATCAAGAGAGAGGTGTTGTTATTCTTTAGAATAATAAATAGTTTTGATGATGTTCCATATGTTATTTTCTTTTTTAATTTTGCTATAGCTTTTCAAAGATGCTTACCTAAACTTGACTTATTCACTACACGAGTGGGTCTGATATTATATTTATCTTAGATATTTACAATTCATTCTGATTTTTAAAAACAAGCCAAAAACCATCTGCAAATAAAGCAAAAGATGTCCATAATTGTTACCACCTAAAAATGTCTTGTAAGCTCATATATACCAGGAATAATTTTATTTCCTATCATTTTCTAAATTGCTCCCTCCTATAAGTATCACAATATTCAAGGCATTTGTGTGCCAACTTTTCCCCAGAACACCTGGTCGATCCTTTATTGCCAGATGGACCTGCTGATGCAGAACAAAACAGGGAATAGTTGTAATAAATATGTCTGTGGGGGATATTGTTGGTAACGTTATTGGTTGAGTCTGCCCTGACTGAGAATTGTAGCAATCCATAGCCTCCATTTATCTGTCTACAACTAGCAAATTATTCAGAGGTGTCAGAAGGCAGGATGATAGTTGGTAGATTGCACAATCTGTGCTATTTATTTTATTTCTTTGGGAGCTCACTTTTCTATTTCTAAAATGAGTGAATTAAACATTGAGAGAATTGAGTAAGTTGTTTCCTGTACTTTTTGTTCAGTTTTATAGTTCAAAGTCACAGTGCGAACACTTTTTTATTTATATATCTAGGTAAAAATGTACTTCTGTACATCATCTGGATTTTAGAAATTTGAAAAATATTCCCATTTTAGCGGTTTTGTTTTTTTTAAATAAAATTTGATTAATAGATAGTGATTCTTTTTTTTTTTCATTTTATTACTCTTGAACATCAACTGTGTTACATGTGCCATGCAACATGGCATTAGCTGAGACCCATTTAAATCCCACTAAGTGGGAGTGGTAAATACAGGTTAAGGAAATAGAAGAAGGTCACCTGTGCAATGGATGGAGAAGAGCAGAAACATGGATGGTTATTTGTGGAAGTAAGTGGAAGCCTCTTGACAAATGTAAGCTGAGCGCACTCTCATTGTGCAAGGAGTAGCACGAGAATTTCATGGAAGGATGTTTCAAATGGTAACAAGTGCATGTAGACTGTTATTCAATTACTGGAGATTTCATCAACTAACCAAAAAATTAATAGCATAAATGGGAAATGTCACATAAGAGATCAAAATTAAGTGCACAGAAACACAAGCACATTACAAGAGCAAAGCTAACACCTTTTCAACGGGTATTAGTGGGCTTCCAGTTTCAGCTCCAATATCTAAAGAGCTTAGAAGTCATTACTCCCATTATTAAAACAAGAATTGGTGTACAAACTGAAAATCAATGATGATTCTTGGACCTGTCAGAGAACCAATGTTGCAGGGCAAACTGCTACCTCAATATCTGGAGTGACAAGCACAGCTGATAAATGCTCACCAGGAGAACCCAATGGAGTGACAAACTGATGGGAACATTTAAATAACAACATTAACAAATTTCTGTAGTAGTCCAAATTTCTGGACTATTTTGAGAATGTTAAACCAGAGGTTTCATTTTTGTGGGAGGGAGCATACTTTTATGCGTTTTCGCTCTAGGTACCCACAGTAAAGACATGAAAAATATCTCCTACTGCATCTGGCAGGGAGATGGGGAAGAGAAATAATTCTGAAATAACACCCAGAATTTTTTCATAATAAAGGCCTGCTGTCCAGGGAACACACTTAACCAGAACCTATCTCACCCTCGAGACAGGCAATTCCCTCACCCTAGGTCCTGCTAGACTTCCTGTCTCACCTACCTGAAAAAGAAATGCTAAGAAACATTTGTGAAAGTCACGGCACAGAGAAATAGACCCATTAAAAGAATGAGATGTGATCATAATGTTATAGAATGCTTCCTCTGTTCCACAACCTGGCCCACACCAACAGGGATGCAGTGGATTATAGCGGAAACAGCTGCAAGACAGACTCCCTGAGAGTAGTTCTTAGGGAAGCTCCAAATCAACAGGAGACACAAAAATAAGGTCATCAGAGGAATTTGAAATCCATGGCACCTATAGCTACATTAAATACAGCCCAGCTTCTAGCCAGACTAACATAAAATCTCACATTAAAGCCTGTTTACCACATTCCCTATTAACAAATACATCACATCTAGCTTTCAACAAAACATTATCAGATATACTAAATGAAAGGCAAAAATTCAGCCTAAAAGGAAAAGAAAAAGCAGCTGCAGAACTAGAATCAGGACACAAAGTTTAAAATTATTAGTCAAGGAATTTAAAATAACTATCATTAATATGTGAAGGGCTCTAATGCAAAAGTAGACAGCATGCAAGAACAGATAGGTAATTCAAACACAAAGATGGAAATTCTAATAAAGAATAAAAAATAAAATGGTAAAAAAAAAAATCAAAATAAACTGTAATGGAAATAAAGACTACCATTGATAATATCATCATTTTATGGGACATGGTCAAGGAAAGAGACAATGAACTTGAAGATATGTCAACAGAAACTTCCCAACTAAAATGCAAAGATAAAAAAAAAAAGGAAAAATATCAGAGTGTATAATCCAAGAACTGTTGGAGATTTTTAAAGGGTGTAGCTAAAATGTGTGTGTTTGAAATACTACAAAGACAAAAAGGAGAATGGAGTCGAAATATTTGAAATTCCATAGGTCAGAAAATTGGATCTACATAAAAAAAAGAAAGAGCACCTAGGAAGGAATAAGTACAATACAGATATTTTGTTTTCTTGTTCTCAATGGATCTAAAAGATAGCTGTGTATTTAAAGTTTTAATAGTACCAACGTATTTGATGATTGTAGTATATGGATAGGTGAATTAATTACAACAATAAAACATGGGGCAGGAGGGAGAAATTAGTAGCATTTTGTTATAAATTACATACACTACATATAAAGCACTATAGTGTTATTTGAAAATGAATTTAGATTAGTTAACATATATAGTGTAGGATCATCTGAATGGCTCAGCTGGTTAGAGCATGAGCTCTGAACAACAGGGTTGCCAATTTCATTCCCACATGGGCCAGTGAGCTGCGCCCTCCATAACTAGATTGACGACAACGAGTTGCCACTGAGCTGCCAGAGGGGCGGCCGAATGATTCAGTTCGTTAGAGCGTGAGCTCTCAACAACAAGGTTGCTGGTTCAATTCCCACATGGGATGGTGAACTGCATCCCCTGCAACTAAAGATTGAAAATGACGACTGGACTTGGAGCTGAGTTGTGCCCTCCACAACTAGATTGAAGGACAATGACCTGGAGCTGATGGGCCCTGGAGAAACACACTGTTCCCCAACATTCCTCAATAAAATTTAAAACAAAAAGAAAAAAGAAAAACTTAAGCACCTAAAAATTAAAAAAAAAAAAAAAAAAATGTGTGTGTGTGTGTGTGTGTGTGTAGTAGTAGTAGTAGTAGTAATAGTAAAGTCTAAGATCACCACTAGTTTTGTTAAAGAAATATAATTTACATGCTAAATGTGGAAAGAAAATGGAATCAAAATATTCAGTTAAAACCACAGGATGCATAAAATCAAAGGGGAAAAGAAAGAAAAGCCAAATACAACAAATAGAAAACATAACAAATTTGATAGATATTAATCCAACTATATCAATCATCATTTTAAATGTGGAGTCTAAATACACTAATTTAGAAATAGGGTAGATAAAAACTGTATCTTGTATATAAGCAACACACTTAAAAGTAAATAAACAAATAGAGAGAGAAGGAGAGAGAAAGAGAAAGAGAGAGAGTGGAAAAAAGGAAGGAAGATGACACAAAGTACCAGTATCAGAAATAAAAAGGGTCACTTCTTATTCCACGGACATTGAAAGGATAATAAAGAAATACTATGAACAACTTTGTACCCACAAATTTCTTAATTTAGATGAAATGGACCAATTTCTTGAAAGGTGAAAACTATTAAAAATCACAAAAGGAGAAATAGTCTAAATAGGAATATGTTTATTAGCAAAATTGAATTTATGATTCATAACCTTCCAAAAACTAAAACATCAGGTCTAGATGATTTCACAGATGAGTTCTACCAAATATTTAAGGAAGAATTGATGCTAATTTCCCACAAACTCCTCCATAAAACATAAGTAGAAGGAACACTTCCGAACTAATTCTATGAGATAATCATTAGTCTCATAACAAAATCAAATAAACACATTACAAGAAGAGAAAACTAGACACCAAAATCTTTGAACATAAAGCAAAAATCTTCATCAAAATATTAGCTATGATATTGTGATGTTTCATGTGCTCGTTGGCCACTTCTATCTTCTTTGGAGAAATGTCTACTCAAATCCTTGCCAATTTTTTAACGGATTTATTTTTAAGCCGTGTTTTTATGTATTCCAGAGACATAAAATTAACAGATTTATGATTTGAAAATATTTTTTCACATTCTGTAGTTTGTGTTTTCGCTTTCTTAATGGTATCTTTTAAGCACAAAGATTTAAATTTTGATAAAGTCCAATTCAACTTGTTATTTCTTTCATTGCTTGTGCTTTGGTGTCATATCCAAGAAACAATTCCTTAAACCAAGGTCAAATAATTTATTCCTGTACATATTTCTAACCCATTTATAATTTTAATATTATACTTTTTATAGACTATTTCCATTTTGAATTAATTTTTCTGTATGGGATGACATAAGAGCCCATCTTCATTGTTCTGAATAAGGATAACAGCATGTCAAACACTAGTGGTGGAAAAGACTATTAGCCTTTTGTTTTGGCATTCTTGTCAAAAATCAATTGACCACAGTATCAGGGTTTATTTCTAGATTTCTATTATATTCCATTTATCTTTACATGTATATCTATGTTTCTGTAAGTATGACAGTGTCTTAATTAGTGTGGCTTTGTAATAATATTTGAATTAGAGAAGTGTGTGTCCTCCAACTTTGTTCTTTCTCAAGACTGTTTTGTCTATTCTGGGTCTCTTGAATTTCATTATTAAATGTAGGATCAGTTTGTTTATTTATGCCAAAGCAGCAAGAACTTTGACAAAGATTGCTTTAATCTATAGATCAATTTCAATAGTATTGTATATTATTCTAACAATATTAACTCTTCCAAATTATTAACATAGGATGCCTTCCCTTTTATTTAGGCCTTCTGTAAATTCCTTCAGCAATATTATAAAATTTTCAATGTACATTTCTGTATTTCCTCTGATAAATTTATTTCAAAATATCTTTTCCACTCTGAATACTTTTTCTTTTTCTTATCTAATTGCCCAGGATAGTATCTCTAGGACAATGTTAAGTGGAAGTGGTCAGAGCAGACATACTCATCTTACTTTTCATCTTGGGGAAAAGGCATTCAGTCTTTTATCATTAAATATGATATTAGCTGTGACTTTTTCATAGATGTTCTTTATTAGGTCTATAAAGTTCTATTCTATTACTATTTTGCTGAGTATTTTTATGCCAAAATAGTGTTGGACTTTTCAAATACATTTTGTGCATCTATTAAGATCATCATATGTTTCTTTGTCAGTGATTCCATCTTGTGGTGTACTATATTGATTGATTTTCAAATGTTAAGCTCATCTTGCATTTCTGAGATAAATCCTACCTGGTCATGGTGTACAGTATTATGTCGTCAATTTTGTCTTGTTAATATTTTAAAAATGGAGGATAGTTACATCTGAATTAATAAGGTATATTTTCTGTAATTCTCTCTTCATGCGATATATTTGTCTGCTTTGGGTATGAGGATAACAATGTCTTTATAGAACAAGTCAGGAAGTATTCCCTCCTCTTTTTTTTTTTATTTTCTTTAAAAGCTTTGTGAAGGGTTGATATTCATTCTTCTTTATATCTTCAGTAAAATTAAGTAGTGGAAACATCTAATGCTGTGTGTGTGTGTGTGTGTGTGTGTGAAAAGTTCGTAAATTACTAATTTAATCTCTTTGTTATAAATCTATTCAGATTTCCTATTTCTTCTCAAGTCGGTTTTGGTAGTTTGTGTCTTACTAGGAATTAGTGCATTTTATGTAAATTATTTAACTTGTTGGCATACATTTGTTCATAGTCTTCTCTTATGTATATTAATGAATTAGTTCTTTCTTAAAAAAAAACTAGTTTTTCTTCTGTAAGATGAGTAGTTATGTTTTATTTTTTATTCATGATTTTTAGTAATGTGAATCTTCTCTTTTGTTTTTAATTGTTAACTAAAGATTTGTCAGTTTTCTTAGTCCTTTGAAAGAACCAACTTTCAATTTTATTTTCTCTACTGTTTTACTATATTTAATTTTATTTATTTCATTCTAATAATTACTATTCCCACCCGTTTGCTTAATTATGGTTCAGTTTTCCTGTTTCTTTGGTGTTACAATCCTTTGTTGAAAATTTGACATTTTAACTAATATAATGTGGCAATTCTTGTACTTGAATCTGCCTTCCTCCTTGCCCCAAGACAGTTTGTTTTTATTGTTTGCTGTTGCTGTTATTGCTGCTGTTTGCTTATTTAGTAACTTTCTTGAAAAATTCTGTAAAGTCAATGTTCTTTGTCATGTAAAACCATTGAAGTTTCTATTTTCTTAGCTTAGCTAAAAATTTTCCTAAAGCCCCTGATTCAATAAGTCTCCCTAACTTTATTGAGGAGATCTGAGTTTAGCCGGGGCATGCCTTTAATCTTCTAGCAGTTCACATTTCTGGCTTGGACTCACTTCCTGCTTGCTCAGAGCCTCCATATTGGCCAGAGGTGAGAAATTAGGGCCTTACTAGTACTTTTCTGGGCATGCCTAAAGCATTGTACCTGTACATCTTATGTCTTTCAGGTCATCAGGAACATATCCTAATTTGTAAGCTCCTTATTTTCATCTCATTATTCTGATTTTTTTCTAAGCTTTTTGGTCAGATTTTTTTGTTGTCCCAATTAGTAGCACTACCTCAGTCAGCTATAATGTTAAAAAATTGCCACAGATTTTTTTTTTTTTTTTTCCTTTTTACAAGTGCCCCAAGGAACAAGCTGCTTGTACTGAGGAAACTTAGATAAAGTTAGGTCAAATTAAGGCAAGCCTTGAGAATGGAGCATTTCAGGGTACTGCCAGAAAGGTCAAATAATGACAGTTCTCTGGAAATGGGTCTTTTGGTGGACTTCTATGCACATTCTACCTCCTCCAGTGCCTGCTAATCTGCTGGTTTTCATATATACTTTTGTGTTGATACTATATTTCAAGGCCACATGAAAAGCTGCAGAGACGATATGAATAGAGCAAGTTGAATGTCACAAAATCTCTGTTCATTGAGAGATTTGGAATTGTTTTTTGTCTTGAATAAACAGAAACACATTTTGTTTGGTTTATTCCAAGTGTCTGAAAATAACAATTTTAAAATTACTACTTTTATGAAGGAGTGAATTTTTGGATGTCTTTTCTCTGCCATTCTGGAAGTTCTACAATACAATAAATTGTTAATAACTATTGTGCAAAATTGGTTCTGAGACCTTCCTACCTATTTGAGCCTGGCACTGAAAGTCATAAGATGGTTTTGTTTTGCTTTGTTTTTTATCTAAGATGTACTTGAAGTATACAGCAGTTGAACATTTTTTTATTTTATTTTTTTTTCTGAGCTTCAAGAATGGGTTTTCTAAAGAGTTATCTCTATGATTTCCTTTTTGGTACTCATTGACAAAAGGCCAGATACCCTTTGAAGTAAAATAACTAATTCTGTTTAGATGCTAATATTTAAGTTGGTAGTTTGTCTTCTTTTCTCCTTCATTTATTTGTATAAGAAGGAACTAAATGATGTTGAAGTTGAAATCTTGAAAATGATTTTTAATGTTGAAATTATCTCATAAGTGAGTGGAAATTTTAGAAAACCCAAGTCACATTCAGACAAAAAAATAACCATTTTATTGAGTTTTGAGATTTTTCCCTTTCAATTATAAATACACTGGAAGGAAAGAGCCTATCTCTCTCATTTAATTTTTCCTAGTGGTATTACAGGACCAATTTTCTAAAGTTCAAGCAATTATTCTCTTATTTCATTTGTTATTTAGAAAGATAAACATCTTTTGTTCTCAAGGACAGAACTAGGTATGAACTGTTTTCCATCGCTAAGATCTTTCCTAAAGTGTTGAGAAAATATAATGCACAAGTACACGTATTCACTGATTATTTAATTTCACAGAGTGAAATTATTTCACAGAGTGAGTAATCTATTCTTGTTATACAATTACTCAGGGATAATATTTCCAACTCTAATGGAAAATTGAAAGCAAAATTGCTCATAAGTCTCAAATTCTATTAGAAAATGTCAAAATTTCAAAGGGCCTTAGTTGCTTCTAGTTGTCTGATTGTTATAGTTAAGTAGAACATGTTCTTACAGAAAAGGTGAAGGACCAATACCTGGTTTTTTGCAAAGAAGTTCAAAAATGATAAATGAAAGAATGACAGCCTTAAACTAAACATGAACACCGTTCATCTATTTTCTTCCAAATCAAATCTTTGATCTTTCAAATAGCCCAAAACAAACATAAACTTAGAAATATAAATGTGAGATAGAAGGTAGGCATGACAGGAGGAGTAGGTGATAATCCTCCTGTAACAGGTGCTTTGCACAACCCAGATCCACTCCCCAGAGACTGCCTAGGTCAAATCCCCAGGGCTAATTTTGTGGTTAGAACATCCTGGTAAGAGAGAAGTAAAATTCAACCAGAATTCTGTTTTCTGATGCCTGTGCAAAATGTTGAAGCTTACACTTGGCTTAACATTAGCCTCATTATAACATAGTTACAATAAATCAGCATTGTGGTTTTAACAGCCCATGGATTTTTCTTTGTGCATTATGGGTAAGGGCATACACAGAAAGGAACAGATTATATAAGCTATACATGTCAATCAAATGACCCAAGTCTGTACGTCACACGCAGGGTGGTCCAGAGCCAACAATATAAAGCTAAAGTCCCAAATCCTTCTGGGGTATTGTCTCTCTTGACTTGGCCTGTTCTTCCCTTAGAACATATCCTAATAAACTTTCCTTATTCTATACCTTCATGATCTGTCATTCTTTACTGCATCAACAAAAGAACCAAGCAGGGGGGTGACATCATAGGAATGGCAGCAGCAGGGCGCACTTTTTGAGTTCTCCTCCGGATCTTATCACAAATGGGACATCTATAACCCATCAAAGGACTCTCTGCTCATCACACAGAACAGCTAAGAGCCTTGTGCAAGGATTACTTGAAGGTGGGCAAATTGGGGTAGCAGGGGAAGAGGGAAGGGAGCAGAGTGGAGACGAGGCCCGCATCTGCTGCAGTGGAAACGTGACGCAGGGGATCCCAGGACGAAACAGAGAACACAAAAGCCAGGAGGTGGGATCTTTCCCTGCGTCCCACAGCTGATCTCTCCCACTGAGGGGGCAGCACATCCAGCATTTGAAATAATAACCTCAGTTGGGCCCTAGGCTGGACAAAGGACACAAACTCCATACCTGGGCCCCTCCCGCCCCGCTCTACCAATCCTACCCCTGCCCTTCCAGAGACTTAAACTGTCCCCTGAACTGAGGAATAATGTCAGATTATAGAGGAGCCTTAGTGCTCAGGCTCTGGGAAGACTGGCATGCAGCTCTGACCCAGGAAAAGGGCTGGGAAGAGTGTAATTTTTGCTGGGTTAGGAGAAAAGAGACTCCTCCACCCCCAGCCACCTCTTTTTCTGGCCTGCGGGAAGAGTGTGACACGGCTGGGCTGGGAGAGAGAAGACTCCTCCATCCCCAGCCCCCACCCTTTGTGGCCTGCCTAGGGCAGGGCAATTACATCTGCGGAGGCAATCCCAGGGATAGCAGTAGACGACAGATGCAGCTCTGGGCTTTCAGCAGCTCAGAAATCTCCCACCCACCACACAGACACACACACACACACACACACACACACACACACACACACACACACGGAAGAAGTGCCTAAGACTCAGGAGAACTGGACACAGGGCTGGTGGTGCTACTCTCAGTGCGCATATGTGCAGGCAAGGGCAGAAACTGCACTGACTTTGTAGAAAATACCATCCAGACCCCTCAACCCCACATATCTAAATCTGCAGCCCCAACATCACTCTGGGCACCAGGTGACCGGCTCTGCCTGCACAATACACAGAGGACTCTTTGGTACAGCAGAGGACAACCTGGAGATTACTTGGTAGGCTTAAGCCAAGACTGGCACTGCTTTTTGTTTTGTTTTGTTTTGTTTTGTCTTTATATCTTTGTCTGTATTGAGTGTGGGTTGTCAGTTGTTTTTACATGTGAATGTATTTGATTTTTTCTTTGTTGCTGTTGTTGTGCTTGGTGATTTGCTTTGTTCTGAAATTGCCCTACCAGGACCCAGCTTAAGAGGCACAAGATTCAACACACCCAGAGGCCAACTCCAGACAAAACCAGAGTATTACCAGGTTTGACCTACAAGTGACACACCCAGAGGGAATTCTCTACAGGCACAAGAGTCCATAGAGGCCAAACCACATTTAAGTGGTCACCCTCACGCAGCAGAACACACTGCGGTGTCAGAGCCAAGTCTTACAACTAGTCAGCCTAGGAGTTAACCCCACCTACTCACAAGTGAAGAGCAATTAAAGATCTTCTTTAACAGGACAATATACACAACACAAGAGTCACCTTTGGAGCACACGCAGAGGAGAAGAACGAAGTAGGGCAAGTCAAATATAAAGGACACATACTACATAAGATAACCCAGCAAGAACTAAGAACTCTAGGGGATCTACCTAATACATCGAAGCAAACACAGAGAGTCAGCCAGAATGGGGAAACAAAGAAACATGTCCCAAATAAAAGAACAGAAGAAACCTCCAGAAATGGAACCAAATGAAACAGAGGTAACCAACCTATCAGAGACAGAGTTCAGAACACTGATGATAAGAATGTTTAAGGAGCTTAGAGACGACATAAAGAAGGATGTAGAAATCATAATGAACAACCAGTTAGAACTAAAGAACACAATTACTAAAATAAAGAACTCACGTGAAGGAATTAACAGCAGGTTAGATGAAGCAGAGGATCGAATCAGCGACTTAGAAGACAAGTTAGCAGAGATCACCCAAACAGAACAACAGAAAGAAAAAAGAATAAAAAAACAGTGAAGATGGTTTAAGAGACCTCTGGGATAACATCAAGCACAACAACATGCGCATCATAGGAATACCAGAAGGTGAAGAGAGGAAGCAAGGGATTGAGAACATATTTGAAGTAATAATGTCCAAAAACTTCCCTAACCTGATGAAGGAAACCAACATACAAGCCCAGGAAGTGCAGAGAGTTCCAACCAGGATAAACCCAAACAGGTCCACACCAAGACACATTATAGTTAAAATGGCAAAGGTTAAAGACAAAGAGAGAATCCTAAAAGCAGCAAGAGAAAGACAGAGGGTTACATACAAGGGAACTCCCATAAGACTATCAAATGACTTTTCTACAGAAACATTGAAGGCCAGGAGGGAGTGGCAGGAGATACTCAAAGTGATGGAAAACAAAGGCCTACAACCTAGATTGCTTTATCCAGCAAGGCTATCATTTAAAGTTGATGGAGAGATAAAGAGCTTCCCAGAAAAGAATAAGCTAAAGGAATTTATTACCACCAAGCCAGCATTGCAAGAAATACTAAAAGGACTTCTGTAAATAGAAGAAAGATGAAAACAATCTAACTACACATTTTAACTATGTACCTATCAATAATCACTTTAAATGTAAATGGATTAAATGCTCCAATCAAGAGACATAGGGTGGCTGAGTGGATAAGAAAGCAAGACCCTTGTATATGCTGTATACAAGAGACTCACCTCAGATCAAAAGACACACACAGGCTGAAAGTGAAGGGTTGGAGTAAGATATTTCATGCAAATGGAAGAAAGCTGGAGTTGCAATACTTATATCTGACAAAATAGACTTTAAAATGAAGAACATATTAAAAGACAAAGATGGGCACTATATAATAATAAAGGGATCGATCCAACAAGAGGACATAACCCTAGTAAACATCTATGCACCCAACATAGGAGCACCTAAATATATAAAACAGATATTGACTGACATAAAGACAGAGATCAACAGTAACACTATCATAGTAGGGGACTTCAACACACCTCTGACAACAAGGGACAGGTCTTCCAGACAGAAAATCAATATGGAAACAACAGCCTTAAATGACACATTGGACCACTGGGATTTAATAAACATTTTCAGAGCATTTCACCCCAAAGCTGCAGAATACACATTCTTTTCAAGCGCACAT